>NC_057818.1:39225357-39525714 GCF_910594005.1 Cervus elaphus
TCCAATTTGAAGACAGCAACTGGAACTTCAAACTCAATTATGTAGAAAGAAAATGACTGTTTAAATTTGAAGGCAGAAAATAGAGTTCCAAATTAGTGTATCCAGAACATAGAGTCTCTTATGACTTTCACAAAGTCAGGAAGAGATGACTTCCTCTGGCATTTAAAATTATGAACACTTTTAGGTCTCGACCAGTCATTCTCATAAAGGGTGAAAAATAATTCATCCTCCCAGCTAGTTAGTACATGAAAGAATGCCACATCATCAATTTATCCAAGAAAGAGCCAGCATTTCATTAATAGCATCCTATTATCTCAAACTCTAGAATGACTTTGGATAGGCAGATTAAATTTTCCATTTCTTTCAAAGAATATATAGTTTTATCCTCTTCAAACTTTTTTCTCGCGTCCCCAAACCACTGTTCAAACTAGATTGAAATATAATTTTAAGAGAGAAAGAACTCACAATATTTAACTAAAGAAATGATTTTTTGGACAGAGACCTCAGAATTCTAATTTTAAAAAGGAATTGGAATACATATTAAAAAAAACAAACTAGTGGTTACCAGTAGGAAGAGGAAAGAATATAGGGGCAAGATGGAGGTAGGGGGTTAAGAAATACAAACTTCTAGTATAAAATAAATAAGCTACAAGGATGTACTGTATAATACATGGGATATAACCAGGATAAACTACAACTGTAAATATAACCTTAAAAATTTTAGTATCACTGAAATTTTTTTTCATATGTTGTACACTTGAACATTTTGTATCATATGTTGTATACCTGAAACATGATATTGTAAATTAACTACTTCAATTAAAAAAGGCAATTGGGAAAAGAATCTGATGCTATGGAAAAAATACTGACTTAGGGGATAGGAGGCCAAAGTTTTAATCACACTAATTGTGTGAACTTCGATGGGTCACTTTACCACATTCCAACTCAGTTACCTCCTGTCTAAAGGGATTAGGTTAGGTGACCTAATCTCTCATGTATATAATTTTGTAACAAAAGGAAGAATATCTTTCTTTGAAATTCTGTCGTCTTATCTAATAAGAAAAAAGTCAGAAGAAAATGGAGGTCTATGGGTATCTAGGTCTAACATCTATTAATTTGGAACTGAACATCCATAAAGCCCTTGCCCAAGAGTTCTGTGTGCTTTGCAGCCCTTTTCCCTATATTGGTAAAAAGATCAGAGCCGAAGTATACATTTTGTTCACTAAAGGCCTTTAACATACACAACAACTTGAGTTGGTGTGACATTGCTGGCTACTGTGTCCTATTTTGCTAGTCTCAAATTCATAGCTAACTTAGGGATTTTATAAAGCATTTGCACTCTCCATTCTTTATCAATCACTGACAGACTCATTGTTTTATAATGTACTTCTCAGCAAGCTGTTTGCAGCTCATCGCCTGCCTTGCTTTATAGTCTATAAATATTTAATTCTTTAATAAACTGCTTATATGTAATATAAAATGACTGATGCTATTCTCTCTTTCCTCTTTTAATAGTGCTACTATTTGCAAAACAATTCTTATTTTTTTTCTACATAGCAATATGTTTCATAAATGTTTGACTTTCGTTTTTCTAAGTAGCAATTTATTCTAGGAGGTTGGTGGAATGACAGGCAGGAAAACAGCCGCTTGCTCCTGGGAACACAATATAACTCTTCCCTCACCCTCACCCCTACCAAGCTGCAAATTGATGAGGTAAAGAAGATGGACTTTAGAATTGTGGAAGAGAGCAATCGCCCATCTCTCTACAGACCCAGTGTGCAAAACAGCCTTTAAATCTGTAGACTAAATGTATACTTACAGTGAAAGAATATGGTTGTTCCCTCTCTGCTCTGATATCCTTTGTCTAGGGGAATCATAAAAGATAGTCAGTGATAGTATACCAACACCTCAGTGCTCTCGTCTTCTTTGTAACCATGTACTTTATTTTTGTCTGTTGGAGGATTTGCTTTCCGTGCCATGAAATGATTTTCAATTTTTAATGACTAATTTTTAAAAATCAGATAAGTCAGACATTTATTGGGTGTTTATTGTGTGCCCTGCACAGCTGTTAACATATTTTCAAGCAAGCTCCTATTATTTTTCTATAATATTTCAATATAATTTATGAACTCTTAAAAATCAGGAACTGCCTTGGGGGTGGGCAGAGAGGATGAATTGGGGAATGCCAGAACAAATGTTTCTTCAATGCTTACCACTAATCAGGTACACACATTATCCCATGGCACTGACTCAGTTCTACATTTCTTTAAAAGACTGCCTTTCACTTAGAATACATTCTAAATTTTCAACTAGAACCCAGTATATTTGATTTGGAAAAAGCATGAGGAGTATAGGGGTAGAATATTTGTTTACAAGTTTAAAAAACTTGATTTATATGCGTCTTCCACCATGTATTAACTATTACTTTATATTTACCATCTAGCCTTTCTCATCTATGAGAATAATGAAAATTATATAGTTTTTTAAACACATATATAATAGACCATCAAGTAATTGTTAATTCTCTAATTGTTCCACTATAAAGAAAAACATAAAGAGAGAATCAAAATGGGTTAATGAAAAGATGATATTAATTTTATGTAAATAAATATAACATCAATTGTTTATATAATAGTAACGGGTTACTTTAAGCAATAAACACTTTAAACTGAGGTTCCTTGTTTAACTCACTGCACACATTTGTGAAGAGACTTATACGGTCTTTTTACTCTGGAGCAGAGAGGTTTTTTAATGCAAAATTGTGTGGGTCAAGTTTTTATCCTTGTTCTATAACACATATGATCAATCTGAGTGAGCTAATTTGCTTATACAAGTGAAATCATTCCAGCTTCCTGTTCCCTGCACTACACCCCATCTTATATGATACTTTCCCTGATTTCATAGATATCATTTAATTAAACATTCACATCACAAATATGCTTCCATTTTATTCCTCCTAAAACAGAATTGCCTTTGATTCCCTCCATATAACTTTCTACCCTATTTAAGCATCATAAATTTGAATCTGCATAGGTGAAATCTCAGGTTCCTTAATAAATTCCATTTCCCCTGGTTGTACTGTCTAATTTGCTCCTGAAACAGACTTTAACTTTTACCTCCCTTCCTGACTTGACCTATCATATTTGACCAGTCATTGTCTATCTAATTATTTCCTTTGCATATTAAGGTTTATTGAAATGTTATGAAGTCAATAAAAAATAGATAATTTAATAATAATACTATTATTATTATTCTAGAGTTCCTACTATACACTAGGTATTGCTTTAGGATATGTAAATTTTTTCCCTTCATCTTACTCTATGAGGTCAGAATTCCAATTAACAGATGAGGAAAACTAAACATATGCAGGTTAAATAGCTTACTTAAGGTTCCATAGCTAGTATGTAAAACTAGGATTCCAACATAAATGATTCCAACATTGACTCTAAAGCCTGTGTGTCGCCATATTGCCTTTTGAGAAGCTAAGCAAATATATATATATTGTTTTCAAACTGTAAAAATGATAGGCATGGTTTCTTTTTCTGTTTTAAAAGTGCCATTATTCATAGAAAAAAATAGTATCAGTTTGTGTTTTTATGATGCCTTTCTTTTAAAATCAGAAGTGTCTGTGAAAGTGCTTTGTACATTATAAAGTCCTAGATAAACATAATATATAATTATAATAATAGTAATGAATTCAAAGCACTTTTGTTATAACCCTGTCAATAGTTATGGCATTGTTATTCCAAATACAGGTATATCATGCTCTGTGAAATAAAAGGTTTTCTGAAAAACTGTAAGTTATTTAATTTTTTTTAAAGATAGTACTATTTAAAATACATGAAAAAGCTTATTACTTCTGGGTAAAGCCTACAACAAAGTAAAAAATTAGCTTGTAGTGTGACTAATTCCCTAATTATGTTTTGAACAGGTTAAGTTTGAACTTAAACTTTTTAGCATTAAAGTTTTTAAAGCAGAGTTGTTGTTCAGTTACTAAGTTGTGTCTGACTCTTTGTAACCCCATGGACTGCATGCAACATGCCATGCTTCCCTGTCCTTCACCATCCCATGGAGTTTGCTCAAATTCATGTCCATTGAGTCAGTGTTGACTGACATCCATAATCTCTTGAAATAATCTCCAAAAAGACACTGTGGGAAGGCTGCTAACTTACTTTTGAGATCAGGAACCACTGTAAGAGCTATACATTATGGAATCCCTAGAATTGTATTAATCCAAAGACTGAACTCTTGATGAAAGTAAAAGAGGAGAGTAAAAAAGTTGGCTTAAAGCTCAATATTCAGAAAACTAAGATCATGGCATCCGTTCCTACCACTTCATGGCAAATAGATGGGGAAACAGTGGAAACAGTGATAGACTTTATTTTGGGGGGCTCCAAAATCACTGCAGATGGTGACTGCAGCCATGAAATTAAAAGACGCTTGCTCCTTGGAAGGAAGTTATGACCAAACTAGACAGCATATTAAAAAGCAGAGGCATTACTTTGCCAACAAAGGTCCAACTAGTCAAAGCTATGGTTTCTCCAGTAGTCATGTATGGATGTGAGAGTTGGACTATAAAAAAAGCTGAGCACCAAAGAATTGATGCTTTTGAACTGTGGTGTTGGAGAAGATTCTTGAGAGTTCCTTGGACTGCAAGGAGAGCCAACCAATTCATCCTAAAGGAAATCAGTCCTGAATATTTGTTGGAAGGACTGATGTTGAAGCTGAAACTGCAATATTTTGGCCAGCTGATGCAAAGACCTGACTCATTGGAAAAGACCCTAATGCTGGGAAAGATAGAAGGTGGGAGGAAAAGGGGATGACAGAGGATGAGATGGTTGGATGGCATCACCAACTCAATGGACGTGAGTTTGAGTAAACTCTGGGAGTTGGTGATGGACAGGGAGGCCTGTCGTGCTGTAGTCCATCGGGTCAGAAAGAGTTGGACACGACTGAGCGACTGAACTGAACTAAACTATCATCCCTTCACATTGGTGTGCACTAAAATATGGACAACTAGGCATATTTCATAGGGAAAAAATATTAAGTACCCACCTATAAATCAGTTCATATATTTTATGTATGCAGTGAACACATTACTGCACAATATTCAGATTTGGAAAATATTATGAAAGCTCATATCATATTTCTGTTTTACCTCTCTTCATTTTCAGAACAACATAACATCAGATTGTCTCTATTAAAATAGTATTTTTCTATTTAAAAAAAACAAATATAAACTTAAATCTTATCTGGTAATTAATTCTTAGTATAGGACATCTTTTGCTTCATAAAGCTAAATTCCTAATGCCTCACTCATTATGTTTATTAACCTTCTTATTATTTCTGTTTCATGTAAAGTTATGAAATACATATATTATGTAAGAATGTATCTGCCAACATAAAGAAGCACACATGAGCATTGTAATAATGTTAAAAGTCATGTTGTTAATCACTAAGTTGGCCATTTGGTTGCAATTTCTTCCCTGATCATAAACTGCATTCCTGACTCTAGATATAGCACTCATGACTGACTCTTATGTCAATGGGGGCAGAACTTGAGTTGAAACATGGTATAAAGCATAAAAACAGGAATCAGAAGTAACTGCTTAAGAGCAATATTCTATAGTTTGCTTGGCCCAATAAAGAATATATATAGCAATTCCAAGTCAGGTGGTAAGAAAAAATAAACTCATGACATAATGGTCATATGGAGTCAACTATTCAAATGCATGTTCAAAGTCTCATGCTACCAAAAGTGAAATTTCTGGTAAATTCATGATTTGCCTTGCTAATAATTTGCATCCTAAGTAGATGGAAGAAATTATAGGAAAACTAATTATATGAGCCTAAATTTGCTCAACAAGTGAGGACTTCTCAGAGAAGTTATCAGAGAAGTATTAATAGAAAAAAATATTAGAACACTGGAAGAAAGTAATCATTTAATATTAGAGCTTAAAATAACCAGGAATGGTGAATATTGGACATACTCAGATATATGCCCTATAGCTACCTGTCCAATAAGTTAGCCCATTAAATTAAAATTAGTTAAAATTTAATAAAATTAAAAGTTTAATTTCTCAATTGTACTAGCCAGTAGCTACCCTTTTGGACATAATATTTCCATTACTGCAGAAAGTTCTTTTGGACAGTGTTATCCTAGACTTCAGAAAGGCAGATTTTTAAATATTTAGATTAAGGATAAATATAACTTTATGAGCACCATTTCTAAAAAGTTAACTCAAGAAAAATAAAGAGGCCCTCCAAAAAAATAACACTAAAATTTCACCCAATGCATAATACATTGTTTTGTAATTGGATTTCTGCTTGTATTGCAGACCAGTTTTGAAGGCAGGAATGTGTCTAGCTCTTTCACTGTATCTACTACATAGTCAGTGTATTGATAGGAACTTTAATTGGTAGATAAAGAAACTGTCAGGCGAAAAGTGATCGGTATAAGTAAAGAGCAGAATGATTTCACAGCAATCTGTTTGATCACATTTAGATCACTGATTGTGTATAAAGGGTATAAGAAAGGACATATAAAGGAGATAATTTGAGAGTTGCTTCCAGGGAAAAGTAAATGAGAGAGACTTGCTGCAGGATTTTTATCTTCTGTTAAGAAATGACTGAAAGAGGGAGTAGGAGGGATAGACAGAAAGAGATAGTTATTCTCTAAATTCTTTTTCTCTACCTTCCCTGACAATAAAAAAGACTTTCAGATAAGAAAGAATAGAATGACATTTGTTATTGGGGATTACAGCCCAAGATTAGGCAAAAAGATGAAAAAAGAATGCCAGTTGTTGGAATTCAAGTCTTTTATCCCAGAGATATTACTTTCAGAGGTACTATGAGAATTTTCAGTCAAGCTTAAGGAACTCCAGATGTTTTTGAGAAAATATATGGACTGGGAGAGGTGTCAAAATCCTGAATAAGAGGGGACATTTCCCCAATTTTCTAGAAATGTTGTGTTGATTTTAAAATCAATTACTTAAAAGTTATTTTTGTAAGCACTTGGAAAAGGGAATTTTGATCACTAGGAACACATACAGGTTCACAGAGAACAAATGTCTTCACTTCCTTTTAGATGGAATTATTTCAGAAAACTTCTCAGACTTTCAGTTTTCTTTGCCTAGGATAAGAGGCTAAGAAACAGAGCAGAAAACTGCTAAAAGCCAAAAGGAGTTCTCAGTATTCTTACAGTGCTCGAAAGACAAAAACTGGAATTCAGGATCTGTCAAGGAAATGGAACCTGGGAGATAAAGTGAACCAGATGTTATCAGAGCCTTACAAAGACTATAGTCTAACTGTAACTTATTCTCTTATTGCATTTGGGTGATCTGCATTTTGTTCTGCCCTATTGCTTCCCAGATGATAGCATGCATTTTCTTCAGAGGAAGGTATAATCATTCAAAACCTGTAAAATTTCCACACACAGTATTTGGCCTCCATTCCATACTTTCCAGGAATACCAAGAAACAGGATGAAAGGGAGAAAAAAAAAGTGTGCAGTAGAAACAGACACAGAGTTAACCAGATATTGGAGTTATCAGAATTAGTTCCTTAACTCCAAACTGATAATATTTTGAAGAACAAAAAAACAACTCACACAAAAAATTAAATGAATATTCTAAAACTGAAAATATAATAACTGAAATTGAAGCATCTGTAAATACATTTAACAGCAGTTTGGAAACAGATGAAGAGAGTATTATTATATGATAGATCAGTAAAAAATAGTCAAGCCACAGGATGAAGAGCTAAGTGGATAAAAAATGAAAAGCATAAAATACATATGAAACATGTTCAAAATGTCTAACGTGTAATTAGAATCCTACAAGGAAAAGAGAGATGTTAATAAAAGTGGCATTCCAACTGATAATAATTTCGAAAAGAGTGGAATGATATGAAGTCACATATATCTCAAGTGGGATAAATACAAAGAAAAGCACACCTCGGCCTATCAATAGAACCGCTGAAAATGAAAACTGAGGAGAAAAATTTTAAATGAAGGTAAAGAAAGACATTATTTCATAGAAGCAACAATAAGACTGACAGCTGACTTCTCAACAGAAATAATGGAGGCCAAAATCCTATGGAATGACGTCTTTAATATGCTGAAAGAAAATAACTAAAAATCTGAAATTCTATACTCATTGAAAATAGCTTCCAAAACAAGATGAAAAAACTTTACAGACAAACAAAACCTGAACAAGAACTCAGCAAACAGCACACCTCACCTAAAACAGCACACCTCACCTAAAACAGCAACAACAACAACAACAAAGGGAAAGGAATTATAGATGGAAACAAAGCAACCCCGGCGGGGGGGCGGGGGGAGCAATGTGGAAATGGACGAAAGAGCAATGCACAAGGTACATATGTTAATAAATTTGAATGAATCTAAACTGTACATTATAAAAAAGGAAGTATCTTGCTAGGTTTTAAAATATATGAACAATAAAATACATGTGTTAACAATAACATGAAGGGTGGTAAACAAAATGAGACTAACCTAAGTTTCTAGTATACCTGGGAAGTGGTAAAAGCACCAATTTGTAATTACTAGATTATAGTAAGTCAGAGATGCAAGTTATCAAATTTAGGGTAACACTCAACAGTAAAAATATGTATTATTAACAAGGTAATAGAGAAGAAAGTGGAATAACAAAAATGCTTGATTAATCTCAAGGAATGCAAAAAAAGGAGTGAAACATAAACCAGATAATATAGGAAGTAATAAGGTAATATGTGTAAATTTTAAATGTATAAGTAACTACTTTAAATATAAATTGACTCAATTCTTCAGTTAAAAGTCCAAATTGTAAGATTGGATAAAAGATAAAATCTAACTAAAAAACAGATAAAGTTAAAATAACAAGATAAAAGATATTCCACCTATACCAGAACAATGGCCAGATCTGGCCAAATATGACCAGAACAACTATATTAAGATTAGACAAAATAGATTTTAAGGCAAGAGATAAAGATGTATATGGCATAATTATTAAAGGGTCAATTCAACACAATATAATTTCTTAATTTGTGTCCACCTGATAACATAGCCATAAAATATATAAAGCAAAAATTTACAAAACTAAAAAAAAGTACACAAAATCACATCACAGTGTAGGACTGTAACACACTTTTAACACACCTCTCTTGTGGTAACCAATAAAACAATTATACAAGCAGTCAAAAAGAATCAGTAAGAATATAAATTAACCAAACAACATAATTACTTGACATGGCTTAGTTATATGTAACACAAGGCACCTGACAGTGGCACATTCTTTTCAAGTAAATATTTACCAAAGTTGACCATAATGCAACTCTCAAAAGTAAATTTAAATCATCCGGAGTTGACTATGACCACAGAGATCTGGAAAGCACTAACAAGAAGCTAAAAATCAATAAAAGTAAGAACTAAAAGTTTTGTGGATCCCTAAAGGTGTGGAACTTAAGCCATGTACTTCTAAAAGACTATGGACCAAAGAGGAAATAAGAAAATATTTTGAATCAAATAATAATGAATATATGACAAATGAAAAGCTAAGAGTTATAACTAAAGCAATGCTTAGAGGAAATTTTACAGCCTTTAAGTGTTTAAAAAGAAAAAAGGCTAAAAATCAGTGACATAACTATCTTATCAAGAAATTAGAAGAAGAATAGAAAAGGGAACGTAAAGAAAATAGAAGGAAGACAATAATAAGGGCAGAAATTAATTAGATGGAAATCAATTGTATAAAACAGGAAACCAACAGCAGCAGAATATTCATTTTTCTCAAGTGCACATACCACTTCAAATAAATAGACTGTGTTGGGCCATAAAACAAATCTTGAGTTGAAATTACATAGAATATATTCCTTGAATACAGTGGTATTTAATTAGAATTTCACAGTAGTAAGATACCTAGAAAAATAACTGAATGTTTGGAAATTAAACAACACACTTCTAAATAATACAGTGTCCAGGGCTTCCCTGGTAATTCAGCTGGTGAAGAATCTGCCTGCAATGCAGGAGACCTGGGTTCAAACCCTAGGTTGGGAAGATCCACTGGAGAAGGGAACAGCTACCCATCCAGTATTCTGGCCTGGAGAATTCTATGGACTATACAGTCCATAGGGTTGCAAAGAGTTGGACACAACTGAGTGACTTTACTTTCAAGAAGAAATCACAAATCACAAAAAAAAATGATAATAAATACACATTCTATGAAAGTTTAGTTTAGTTTACAGTGTGGCTCAGATCATAAAGAATGTGCCTGCAGTGTTGAAGACCTGGGTTTGATCCCTGGGTCAGGAAGATCCCCTGGAGAAGGAAATGGCAATTCACTCCAGTATTCTTGCCTGGAGAATCCCATGGACAGAGGAGCCGCCTGGTGGGCTACAGTCCATGGGATCGCAAAGAGTTGGACAGGACTGAGCGACTAACACTTTCACTTTCACTATGAAAGTATATGGGATACAACTAAAGCATTCCTTAGAGGAAGATTTATGGATTTACACATCTGTATTGGGACTTCCCTGGTAGCTCAGCTAGTAAAGAATCCACCTGCAGGAGACCCCAGTTCGATTGCTGGGTCATCAGGAAGATCCCTTGGAGAAGGGCATAGCAACCCACTCCAGTTTTGTTGCCTGGAGAATCCCATGAACAGAGGATCCTGACGGGCTACAGTCCATGGGGTCACAAAGAGTCGGACACAACTGAGCAACTAAACACAGCTCACATCTATATTAGAAAAGAAGAAAAGTGTAAAGTGAATTTTCTAAGATTCAACCTTGTGACTCTAGAAAAAGAGAAGCAAATCAAACCCCCAAAAAGTTAAAGAAAGGTCCTTGCTGGTTATCCAAATGGACCTACTGTCTAGCACATGGAACTCTGCTAAATGTTATGTGGCAGCCTGGATGGGAGGAGACTTTGAGGGAGAATGGATACATGTATATGCATGGCTGAGTCCCTTCGCTGTTCACCTAAAACTATCACAGCACTGTTAATTGACTATACCTCAATACAAAATTAAATGTCTAGAAAACTAAAGTGAACATTGCAATTAAAAAATAAGTAAAAGAAAGGAAATTGTAAAATTTAGAGTAGAAATCAAAAGAAGATCAGTAGATAGAAATTGATCCATTGAAAAGATTAATAAAATTGATTTTTTAAAAAACAAGAAAAAAGAAAATGCAGCTCACTAATATCACAAATGAAAGAGAGGACATTACTAAAGTTTTGACAGACAAAAAATAGATAATGATCACAAATGAAAGAGAGGACATTATTAAAGTTTTGACAGACAAAAAATAGATAACGAAACATTGGACAGCTTTGTTCCGATCAATTTGATCACAAAGATGAAACAGACAAATTCCTTGAAAAACAGAGCTTACTAAGATTGATACAAAAAATTGAGAATTAAATAGTCCTAGGTCATTGTCTTAAATATTGAATTTGTAATTGAAAAATGGTCCACAATTTTTACGCCTATAGCTTCACTATCCAATGTTTAAGTACAAAACAATGACAA
Organism: Cervus elaphus; assembly: GCF_910594005.1. NCBI lineage: Eukaryota > Metazoa > Chordata > Mammalia > Artiodactyla > Cervidae > Cervus > Cervus elaphus. Next base: position 39,236,882 of record NC_057818.1, read on the forward strand.
GCGTACACGAACCTTTTGAGAGTATAAAGGAAGGGAACACTCTTCAACTCATTTTGTAAAGATACCAAGACCCTTATAATAATACCAAAGTCATTTCAAGAAAAGAAAATTATAGCCCAATTTCTCTCATGAACATGGATTCAAAAACCTTTAGCAAGATATTAGAAGGTAAAATATTGCAATATATTTAAAGATAAATAATCATGAGCAAGTGGGTTTTTCAAGGACTGCAAGGTTGGTTTAACATACGAAAATCAGTCATTGTGATTCATCATGACAACAACTTTGAACTGTTACCTATTTCAATAGAGGCAAAAAAGGCATTTGGCAAAATTTAACAACCATTTAAAAAAAGTTCTTAGCAACTGGGAATAGAAGCATACCTCTTCCACTTGATAAAAGGCATTTTTGTTAATGATAAAAGGCTGAATTATTTCCCTCCTAAATTCAGAAACAAGGCAATGATATCTCCTAACATTGGAAGCAAGGCAAGAATGTTCACTTTCACCACTTTGTTCAACATCGTGCTACATGTTCTTACCAAGTTAAAGACAAAAATAACTGGACATGATTACTGGAAATGAAAACTTAAGCTATCTACTTACAGATGAATTCATTGCATTTGCAGGAAATTATAAGGAGTCCTTTTTTTAAAACTACCATTCATATAAAAAGTAGGAGGGAAAATATATTATCTTATTAATATCTGGGCATAATATGTTAATTTCTGGAAGGATAAATTAGAAACCAGTAACTGATTACCAATTTGAGGGTGAGGTTAGAAACTAATGGCTAGAAGAGGAGCAGGGAGGAGACTTTTTGCTTTCTAAGTTATTTAAATTATTGATGCTTAAAATAGTTAATATATCATATTACCTATTCAAAACTATCTCTTTTTTTAAAATACTGAAAGTTGATATTACCTGTCAATGTGGTAAATAATGAGTACCTCTCAGCTCCCACAGCTCTTCTCTCAGTTCCCATAGCCCTCCACAGCAAAACAGGATAGGACTCTCTTATTAGACTTAGATACTATGCGCCATGATCATCATTACAGAATTACACATACATTTTTGTATGGCAAAGCCACTATAATATTGTAAAGTAATTAGCCTCCAACTAATAAAAATAAATGGGGAAAAAAAACAAAAAACAAAAAAAAAAAATAAAAGCTGACAGATTTATTAAAGTTGCTCATATTCTCAGATAGAAAAATGCAAGAACAAGTCATAAGAATATGCTAGTGTGTAACCATTAAACTGGTTAAGAAAGGGGGAGAACTATTGCTGATATCAATAAAGGGAAATTTTAAAGGCTAACTGGAAACTTACCAAGAGATATCTGTTTATGAACAAAATTTGGGCCTTCTCTGGTTGTTCATGGAGTTAAGACTCTGCACTTCGAGTGCAGGGGGCCCAGATTCGATCCCTGGTCAGGGAACTAGATCCCACATATCACAGCTAAAATTTCCACATGCTACAACTAAGACCTGGCACAACCAAAGAAGTTAAAAAATAAAAACAAAAGTAAATTATCATTTGACTCAGACATATCACCTTTAAAATATCTCACATATACGTAAAACCTCCTGTTTATGAAGGAGGTCTTTGTTTCAACACGTTGAGAGTGATCACACACTGGGGAAAAGTGAATATATATTTTCATTATGAACGAAGTAGCTTATTATTTAATAGTATGCCATAATTTTAAAAGAATATAGTAGAAATATGAAAAAAAATAAAGGAACACTTTCATAGATGTATTATGAACTGCATTAATAGGAGCTGTAGTTTGACTTTTGATTATTGATAATTCACAATCTGTCTGCCATGAAAAGTAAAAGTGTTAGTTGCTCAGTCACGTCTCACTCTTTGGGACCCCATGTTCTGTCCATGGAATTCTCCAGACAAGAATACTGGAGTGGGTTGCCATTTCCTCCTCCAGGGGATCTTCCCAACTCGGGGATCGAACCCAGGTCTCCTGTATTGCAAGCAGATTCTTTACCACCTGAGCTACCACAGAAGCCCCATTTAATGCTTTCTCACTAAATCTTTTACCTGCATTGCTATTTAGTAGTAGCAGTAAAGATTAAATATTATTTCCTTTACCTTATTTCTCTCTAATACCAACCAATACACTGAAATAATAATAATATAGCAAAAATAAAATCTAACTGTTAGAGTTGTTATATGCGAAATATGTGCTAAATTCTTAACATGATTTGTTTCAATATTTAATACCCATAATACTGTCAACAGAGACAGAAAAAATAAGAAGTTGAAGGGCCTGATTCAGATTAAATAGCCATTCTCCACATTAATTCATTGTACTCTGTAGTTTGGTACACTGTAACAATTGAGAGTGTGTGTATGTGTGTGTGTGTTATAAAGGACACTCATAAGTGGAAGTTTGGGAAATGAGTGGGTAAAAAGCAACAGAATTTAGAACACGCTTACTTGCTCATATGATAAATAGAGACCAGTTTCAGGTCAACATTATGCCACCAAATAGAAATCTGTGCTGATATACAAACCAAAGCAAAACTGTCTCTTTCTTTCGGTACTTTAAACAGAGATATAAAATTATTTTAATATGAATTATTAAAGTAATTTGAACTACATCCACCTGACTAAGGGAAGTAATGAAATCTCTTTTTTCCTGACTTCTGCTTCTTGCTTAGTTCTCCTTTATGAATTCATCGAAGTCATTAGTAATATTCCAAATATTTTATCAGTTCTGAATCCACCCAATAGGTTCATTCACTATTTGCTCCTCTCTACTCATCATAAACATGCACTAATCCACACTGATCATTTTAACATCCTGAAAATGTTAGAAAACACAGTAATCTTCACCCTGAAAATTAACCAGCACCAACAGTATCAGGCCTGCTTAAGCACCCAGTTGATTCCATCTGCTCTTTAGCAACATATACTGTGATAGCACCAAGCATTCCCTCTGTCACAAATACCTGGACCAGGAGGCACTTTACTGAATCCCCAAATTGGGAGTAGCTGTGATTTTGGCTTCCGAGCCGTAGAGAGCTGCGGGGGGGGCAGGCACCAAGTTGCCGCTTGTTTCCTCAGCCACAGACCTAGAAGGGCCTGTCTCAGTGCTCATCTTGGTAAACCCCGACAGCTTCCCGTAACAGGAGCCCCATCTGAGACTAATGAAGAAGCAAAGACGGTTCCTGAAAACCTGTACTACAAAGTATTATGCTGTGGCTCTGAATATACTCCTCTTCATATATTCTCTCTTCTCCCCTCCCTTCCAAATCCATGCCCTTATTTAGTTCCAGTTTCCAATGCTATTTGGGCAGCAGATTTCACAGACTGGCTCCATCTCGATGCTGCCATTGCAAAGAAAACACATCTGTCTGACTCTTTATTTAACATAAGGAAAAAAATTGAAATAGCAAAATGTTGTAGTTGCTCTGAGCTATTTCCTAATGAACCAGTTTGTCCCATGAGCTGTAGTGAGGAGGTTCTTCTCCACAGTGAGAACTCTTTATGCATATTAATAGTATGCATGTTTTCCATGTGACTCCTTCTGACTTGCTCTCACCCCATCCTTTGAATTCATTTAAATAAAAATAATTTATGTGGACATTCCTTCAGTCAGGATTTTTCTCTCCCCCTTTCTTAAAGACATCCATAATATTTCATTGATGCTCTGCATCCAAACCAAGTAGTTATGGTTTTGCATATCATTAGGGCTTTATAAAGAACAACAGCGACATCTGCATGTGCTGCAGCGCCAAGGAGACAGGAAAAATACCAAAAACAAACTCTGAATCGGCCTGGAGGTTGTCTGGCTCCCTGCCTCCCCAGCAGCCCCTGCCACCACCATGGATAGGAGTAATTGTACAGTGTAATCACATCATGCCTCCTCTGAATATTCATAGCAGAGACAAAGCTTGGAAGGATAAGGGAGGAGCGGGGATAATTTAAATATAAAACAGCATCTCATTTCCAAATCAACTTGTGCCAGTTAAGACTGTGTACCAGAATTCAGTATTAAGCAACATTGTTTTACAGATTGGAAACTGGAAGCTAAGAAGATAGAGAAGAGAAGACACTCAATAAAGAAGGGATGACATTATATTCTCATCTTGACTGAAGAAAAACCAAACAAGACAATAACAACAGCGACAGAATAAAAATACTTAAAGTGATATCTGAAGAGTCACCAACAGTGACTAACCAGCTGCTGTTTTACCAGGAATGAAATAGCCTATTGAGGGAGCTTTAAAAGCTCCCAATTAATATGTTGTGCATGTATTAGATCTACAAAGAACTCACTGTATTCCTTCTCTCCCCACAAATCCTTCCAATACACACTATTCCCTAACCACCACCTTTCTTTCCTGTCGGTTGAAGGGGAAAAAGATCAGAGCAACAGAATAATTGACTAATCGCTTCAAAAGTGACAACATCCCTCTTCAAAAAGAAAGGACAAAAACAAACACATACAAAAAGGTGACTGTTCATTAATGAAGGGATAAATTACCGATGGCTTCTTCATTCTCTTTAGTTCATTACCCCCCAAAAGAAACAAATATAATCCACACGTTAATACTGGAGAGTCTTCGTTTTCTTTGTTTTAATGTGATGCTCTTTATTTTTTTTTAAGTGTTGGTATTTGTAGAAGCCTGTGCCACTGCATCCCCCAAAGAGCTACTAGTTTCAACCCACTGGAGTTTATATTCCTTTAATTGTCTAGTGCAGGAACATTTCTGCTGTTTTTAAAAATATACCGCTCTGCAGGAATTAGAAGAATCCAAGGTTGTATCCAACTTCAAAGGTTTCCAAGTCATAATGATTTTAGCAAAAGTAGAAGACAGATCATGGAACAAGACCCCGTTTGAAGATAAGCATCATAGGGACCTTTTTTTCTTCCCTCTCTCCCCAACTTTGTACTTCTCCTGGCTCTGAACGCCCCTTGCTAACACAGTTTAATGATATGCAAATGAAATATGCATAAAACCATTCTACTGTATGATGATTAAACACTGGAGACATTAACAGCGGAGGCTTCACTCTTTGTAATAATCCTTCCCAGACCATCCACTTTGATTGCGGAGTTATGGAAACCCATAGCAGTTGGCAGAGAGTGAAAGAGAGAGAAGGAAGGAAAGACGCAGAGACACATCACCCATCTCGGTGCTTCTCCCTCTCCAGGAGAAGTTCCCCCCCTTTGTACTGCATTCCTATTGCTGTCTTTTGTAATCCATCCATGCAGTCGCACCAGAGCGATTAACGGAAAAGAAAAAAACCTCTTTTCTCTTAATGTTTCAAAGCTCATTAGCCAAACGATTATTCCTCATTAACAGCGAAAGCTCATTCATTAAAAGGAAGAATATGCCCAAAAGATGCCAGCGCGGTTAATCCTGAGTCCCGTACTGGGGTGTAAATCCCATACTACTTGTATATTCCATGCGAAGGGGACACGCGCCAATCCACATTTAAAAAAAAAAAAAAAGAAAAAACAGTTTGTGTGTTTTGTAAAATCCACAAGAGCAGCAATTAATATTCCCATTGAATGACTTTATTTATTTATTTTTTGTCTCTCCCTTTTGTTTCCAGTGGCTGCCCCTGGCTCAGCGCCCGGTGCCAACAGAACACCTTTCAGGATCCACAGCAACGCAGACAACGTAAGTACCAGTCGTTTCCTGAAACCCTTTTTCAGATTAAAAAAAAAAAAAAACAAAACAACCTAAAACATAGAAACAAGCCTCTTTCAACCCTTCTTCTCCCCTGTGTTATGCCACCAGGGTTTCCTAAATAGCACCTTCCAAAGCACTCTGCCTTCAAGTTTGTGCATGTCTGTGTGGCATCCCTCCTCCTCCTCCACTCCCATGGTGGATCCTGTAAAAGGGCTTCGGATCGGCCCCATTCATCTCCCTGGTGATAGCAGTGAACGTAGATAAATCTCTGCCTGCTTGCTGCTGGAGTATGATTTTTATTTTGTCTCCTGTGTATACCTGGGTCAAAAAAAGTGGGATGTATGCACACAAGTACATGCACATACACACGTTTCCTTCTGTCTCTTTCTCCGTCTTCCTCTCCTTTTACTCATACATGCACACATCCCACACGTGTATATGCATAAACATATACACCCATCTATATACATACCCATACCTCCAACCCCAAAACAGACACACGTCTAAACATTTAAACTGCCTGAAAATAAGTGTATTATATACACATACAACCTTACACGTGTGTCTATATGCAGTCGATAAGTGCCCATCTTTTAATTTATACCCATCTATATCTCCATTTGAATATTCCCTCTCCTCCCAGCAGAAGCTGCCGTGCAATCGCAATCCAGGCATGTAGAAGCGGTGTTCTTTCCTTATGATTTCTGCCTGTAGATCTTTCTGCTCCCTTCTCTGCCTTCTTCCGAGCTGTAGAATTGGCACCTCTCCCTGAGGTTTTCCGAATGGCAAGTGGCACCGGCTGTGGCATGCATTCATGCCGCTTCCTATGGCATTTTCTTCCGATGTCTGCTTTTTCTCTTTGTTTGTTGTTGACTAGGCTGAATGGTGTTGTTGTTTTTTTTAAAGTTAATTATAAACGAAGTTGAATAGCAAACAAGCCAACAGCGTGCCCCCCCCCCAAAAAAAGCGCCCTTCTGCTGTAACAGATGCCCAGCTCACCCCTGGCATGGGCAAATGGGCACACAAATTTTGTGGCTGTTAATTTTTTGTTTGTTGCTGCATTTGTTGTTTGTTTTCCTTGTTTCTTTTGATTTTTCAAGGAGTCCAGGATCCCGGCCTCTGCCTGGAACGGAACAGTGTCATGGCGGAGACGACGGCCTTTGTCTTGCTGGGTGTGAAAGCATCCGCTGTGCTGACTCCAATGCGGCAGAATCAAGTTTAAAGGAAAACAAGTGATTAAAGTCAGCTTTGTGCCTCTTTGGTGGAAGATCCCCAAACCCCAAGTAGCCAAGTCCCTGGGTCCGAGGAAGGGCTCGTGGTTGGAGCAGCCCAGGCTGTAATCCTGGCACTCGCGCCTTCGGTTGCTGCTCGCTGTTCGCTCCTGGGGGTCTGGATAATCTCCCTTGGCTTTACCGCACTGTCTGGCCCGCATACAGGGCCCCCGTAACATATACCCGCTGCTGCTATCGCACGAAACTGTGGCGTTGCCCCTGAATGGATGGCACGGTGCCAACTCTTCTGCCATCCGCCCTTGCAGCTTTTTTCTTTTCTCCCTCCCTCCCCTTCTTCTCCTCCTCCTCCTCCCGTCGACTTGACGTTAATTAACACACGGGTTAATTGATTTTAAAAGCCGAAGAATTACAGTTAACTTTTCCCACAGGGTACAGACGCCAGCCGCTTGGCACACTCTGCCTTTCGCACTGGTGCAGAGGGGGGGCAGGGAAAGCCCGCAGCAAAACTAGCAACTGCTGAGGAGCGTTGCCTGCTTATTGGAGTAGAGCCGATAGAAGTCGACGTGGTTGGTACTGCCTCATCCTTACAGTATATATAGCCATTCTGTATTTTGTTAAATAATCAAGGCACAATTCTGTCTTCTCGGTTTGTCTTTCGAAAACAGGGAAACCCTTCAGAAGTTCTTTTTAGGGGGGAAACCCTCCCCCAGACCGTTTATTTCATCCATAGTATGCTTTTTTCCATTAATAAGCAAATACTTGGTCCTTTTTTTTTTTTAAGTCATAAAGAGGAAGGTTAGCCTCCCCTAAATATCACAGGCAAAGGAAAAGATTTTTTTTAAGGAGAAAGTTCCATAAACTTTCTCTCTATATATCAGTGTTTTGTTTTGTTACTGTTCCTCTTGACTCAAATGAGTTATTTATGGTGAAGAATTTTACTAAGAAAGTAGGTACCTTGTAATCAAAAATGAAATTCATATAAATGGTCTTTACTTTTTTGTTTGTATGTGTAGATTTTTGTTTTCCCTTCACCCCAATCCCCTGTACAAAATAAAAGCAATTGATACTATAGTTGGGAAGGAGACAGGCAAGCCTGGGAACTTAATGCTTTCACCTTTTCATGCTTTCATTTTATTTCATTTTGTTTTTTAAAAGCACGGAGCAAGTGAAGCGACAAGAGGAATCCATTATGCAAATTGTGTCACTTTGCATAATGTTTCATGACTGGAATATGCAGATGAGTTGTATAATTTATGAGTGCCAGTGTCTGTCTAAAAGTGTTTCACACAATTTACAAAGTGAGCCAAGAGACATGGAGAAGGCAGCTCTTCCAACTCCATTGCCAGGAAAGCTCTATATATTTTCCTACAAGTGTTCCCTAGTAATATTGAACGCTATTTAAAAGAAATCAAGGTTCCAAATGTTTATGACCATGAAGATTTTTCCTTTCACTCCTTTCAACCAAATTCTTTGCCTAAAAGTTTACAAGAAATTACTGGATTCTAAATCATTAATTTTTAGATTCGATTTGGAAAAGAAAAATTACTTGAGCCAAACTTGCCATTTGTATATGGATTTTCCTTTCCATGGCAAGCAATGTCTTAGAGAAACAGACACCTTATCTGGATCTATGAAGGCATAGAAATGGAATTTCTCATTTTGGTTGATTTTGTGTGCCCTGCTGTGAACAACATTTTATAAATTATAGCCTTTTGGACATTTTAGATATGTAATATGGAAGACTGAGACATCATTATTCTTCTGAAGGCATAATTCTGCTTTCAGAGAAGTCTTCAAGATAGAAATCACATTCAGTTTTAGTTAAGTCAGTTCAGTCGTCAATCCATGTCTCATTATGAAAACTTTTCTGAGATGATTCTCTACCTTTTGAGAAGTCATAACATCTTTGATAATCTGACTAATCTTGCCTTATATCTTTCCTTTCAGTCATAACAAGGTCTGTGAAAGAGAAGTACTGGGTGCCATGAAAGTGTATACCAGGAGGACCTAAACTTTGAAGGGCATATCAGGAAAGGCTTCCTGAGGAAAGTGAATTCAAGATCAGTTCTGAAAGTTGAAGAGAAATTAGACAAAAGAGGAAGAAAGTATTCTCCATGCAGAGAATATATTTGGTAACTCTTGAGATAAGAAAAGATCATGGTTGCTTGGAAGAACTATAGTAAAACCAGTGTAGCTACAGTACAGATGATGGGTCACTGGATCATACTGGGAACAGATCAGGAGGTGAGCATGTGAAGAGGTAACCTATTCATTATTTGCATCTATTTTCTGGTGCTTGGTCTCTTGTGTCATTATTAATTGTATGTACATCATTAAGTTCATATTGAGAACTACTTACCATTATAAAATTTTTAACAAAATTATTTTTTATTTTTCAAAATCAACATATATGTTGAACGATCAGATTGCTGAATCCAACTTTGTGTGACATACTTCTTTCTGAAGAAGAAACTTTAGTGAAGTTATTTTCAAAAAGTTAATAGCCATTTAAGAAAATAAAAATAAGAACATTCCACCTAACAAAAGCAAAATAAATTTTTTTCAAGTATGCTTGGAACGTAAACAAAGATAGACCATTGTCTGGTTCATTTAAAAAAATTAAAATTATTGAAGTCAGACAAAAAATATTTTCTGACTAAACTAAACTAAAAATCAGTAATAGAAAGATATCTGGAAAAACCCAAATTTTTGGCAATTAAACACATGGATCACAGAGGCAGTCACAGGGAAATTAGGAAAATTTTCGATTGATTGACAATAAAAACACATTACAAAATTTGTAAGATGCAACTAAAGAAGTACAGAGGAATAAGCTTTTATGCCTTACTTTAGAAACCAAAAAGTTTTGAACCAATAATCTAAGTATTTTTTTTTTTTACATCGCCGCTGACCCCGTGCGCTCGCTTCGCCGACCGGCGTGACCGAGAAACCCCTGCCCCGGGCCCGACGGCGCGACCCGCCCGGGGTGCACTGGGGACAGTCCACCCTGCCCCGACCCACCCGTTTGGAGGCGGGCCGGGGTGGGAGAGCGGTCGCGCCGTGGGAGGGGCGGCCCGTAATCTAAGTATCTTAAGGAAACAAATTAGGCTCAAAACAAGAAGGACATAATAAAGATAAGAACATAAACTGGTGAAATTGAGAACAGTAGGGAAAAATCAGTGGCTCAGAGGGTAAAGAATCCTCTTACAATGCAGGAAACTCAGGTTCGATCCCTGGATTGGGAAGATTCCCTGAAGAAGGAAATGGCAACCCACTCCAGTCTTCTTGCCTGGAGAATCCCCTGAACACAGGAGTCTGTGTTCAAACACGTGTTCAGAGAGTCAGACACGACTGTGCAACAGCAGTAGGGAAAAATCAACATACCCAAAAGCTGGTTCTTCACAAAGAATACAAAAATTTTTTAACACCTAGCCAGACTGAATAAGAAAAAAAATGAGAAGACACAGATTATCAAGACCAAGACTAGAAGAGGTGACATCACTATAGATCTGACAGATAGTAAATGGATAATATGGGATAAGTAAATTAAAAACTTTGTAAAAAAATTTGATAAGCTAATTGAAATGGGAAAATTCCTTGAAAGACAAGCTATTAGAATTCAAGAAGAAATAACTTGAAATAGTTTTTGGTCTATTAAAGAAATTGAATTTGAAGTTAAAAATACCTTCCTATTAAAAAACACAGCCCAGATGGTTTCACTGGCAAGTTCTTCCAACATTTAAAAAAGAAATAATATCAGTCCTAAACAACCTCTTTTAGGAAATAAAAAAGGAAGGAACCTTTTCCAACTCATCTTATAAAGTCAGCATTGCTCTGATGCCAAAACCAGGCAACTGCAAGAGCAGAGAACTACAGACCAACACATCTCATAAACGTAAGCACAAAAATCTTTACCAAAATGTTAACAGATTGAGTTGAATAATACGCAAAAACAATCCATGACCAAGTCAGTTTTATTCCATAGATGAAAGGTTGGTTCAACATTCTAATATCAATTTGATTTACCATATCATCATCACTTTTTTAAATCATAAACTTAATGAATGTAGAAAAATTAGCGACAGTAATCAAAACAATATGGTGATGAGGTAAGGATACACTCAAAGATTAATGGGGCAGGAGAGAAAGCCCAGAAATAGACACAACTTTTTGATAAAGGGTCAAAGATAATCCACTGGAGAGAGAATAGTCTTTTCAATATTTGATGCTAGAACCAAATAAATAAATAGATGCCTTTACCCATACTTAATGTAAATGTTAATTTTAAATGAATAGTAAAAGAAAATAAAAAGTTCTTAAAGAAAGTTTAAGATAATTCATTATGACCTTGGACTAGGCAAAAGATTTTATAGATAGAGGGGAAAGAAACCTGGACCATAAATGAAAAAGTTAAGTTGGACTTCAGAGAAACTGAAAACTTTTGATATTGTAATGACAATGTTAAATAGTGAAAAAATAAGGTATAGACTGAGAAAAAATATTTGCAACCTATAATGAGATAAGTTAATCTAAATCAAGCAAAAAGTGACATAGAAGATAGAATTAGTAGATGAAGATATTAAAACAGCCACCACAACTGAATTCCATGTATTCAAGAACTTAGAAGAAATTGGAAACATATTAGGTGTAGATATGAAAGACAAAATAAAAAATACTCTAACTGAATCTGTAGAGACTAAAACTACCATATCTGAGATGAAGACTACCATGTCAGGGACTGACAGATTAGATATTTCAGAAGAAAAGATTAGTCAACTCCAAGACCTAAATAGACACTACCCAAAATGACACACAGAAAGAAAATTAACACATAAATAATGGACAGAGAAACAACAAGTTTTGGACAACTTCATGTGGCCTAATATATGTGCAATTGGAGCCCTTATAGGACAAATAGAAGGGGGACAAAAAATATATAAGGCAACAGCTCCAACTATCTCAATGAATTCCACATGTTGGTGTATATTTAATGTGTTCTTTTGGGGAGGTGACATTCATATCCTCTTACTCTACCATCTTTATCCAAACACTGAGTACATCATAGTTTAAATGACCATTTCTCAGTGAACTTTGTTCACTGTAACCAATAGTTAATAATTTTATCTTCAGGTTTGATTCACATCAATCATCCGTCCTTTGGTGTTACTTTAAATTATTTCTTACTTTTGATTTACTATTTCTGTTTTTAATATCCTTTCTATTGTCTCTGTTGCCTTTCAAAGCTGTTTTCAGTGTACCTTATTACCCTTGTTTCTCTTCCTATTTATTATCCTTCCCAAGTAGTTCTAGTTCTTGCTGTTACCTCCTCTTTGAAATCTTATATTAAGTTTGAAATTTATTTAGAAATCCTTAGGTTCTTGAGAGTAACAGAGTAGAACCCTCTTAACTAATACAATTGGGGGCCTGTAGTTGGTCAATTAAAGGGCTTCCCAGGTGGCTCAGTGGTGAAGAATCCGCCTGCCAAGCAGGAGATGCAGGCAAGATCCCTGGGTTGGAAAGATCCCCTGAGGAAGGAAATGGCAACCCACTCCAGTATTCTTGCCTGGGAAATCCCATGGACAGAGGAGTGTGGCGGGCTACAGTCTGTGGGATTGCAAGAGTTGGACATGACTTAGTGACGAAACAACAGCAACAAATTTGTCAGTTAACCAAAAAAGTTTATTTATAGCTGGGACTAATAAAAATGTTAATACTTAGGCATTTTACTTTCTTTGAAACATAAAACTGTTTTTATTCACCAGTACTCAGATAGACTTCCTAGATGGCTCAGTGGTAAAGAATCTGCCTGCCAATGCAAGAGATGCTTGTTCCATCCCTGGGTCAGGAAGATCCCCTGGAGTAGGAAATGGCAAACCCCTCCAGTATTTTTGCCTGGAAAATTCTGTGGACAGAGGAGCCTGGTGGGCTGCAGTCTGTGGGGTTGCAAAGAATCAGATGTGACTGAGCACACATGCAGCACCCTCAGATATAAAGCTGGCAAGGTCTTTTTTTGAGTGTAGGTTATTGAATGGTGTTCTCAACACATTCATCAAAATCACACACTAAATGCACGGGGCATGATTTCACATTTTGATTTCTTTGGAGATAGTAAGATATTTGAAACAATTTTAATATAGAATGCTTATAGATATTTACAAGTTTTCTTCCAGTCTTTCCCAATGTCTCATTCACACCAAATCCATGTTAATTTTCAGTGACCTCTTTACTGAGTCCTTTTAGAGCATTCAGCTTAAGTTTGTTGCTGTTCTTGTGTGTACAGTCTACAGTTTTCTTTTTGCACTCATATTGTATCAGCTTATATACAGGTGACTAAATTAAGTAATAAAAGTAACAAGTGCAATGTGCATAAACAGTATTGGAGACAAACACAAGTGATTTTTAATAAGCTTCTGCTTAACTGGAGGAAGTGCCTGGCCATACCAGAGGATAGTGTATTAACGGTGAACTTTCAGCAAGGTGGATACCAGCCATGTTTTAATGGAGAGAAAGAAGAGTGCAGGGCAATATAATGAATCAGCTAAGTGGAGGTTAGTTACTGTAATTTCTACTAAACATTGGGATTAAAGCAGATCAGCAGTTGAATTAACACATTGGCAGATTGAGGAAGCAAATAAAGGCAAGGGAAAATTTGTGGGCTTGTGTTTGTTTGACTGTTAACACCCAAGTTATTCTCAGGGGTGTATTTCACATTCAGCTGTTTTTTAGTGTTATTAGGATGTTAGAGTACAAACCCGTTTTAATCTACCAGTTTGTTTGCACTGTTGTAATATGGTTTGGGTTAAGACTGAACTTAGTCATTCAAAATTGCTTTTTTGTGTGCTGGGCTGTGAATACTAATGATATGTTCCTCGCCTAAAAGTCAGTGATATTTTATCCTCTCTTCATAAAATAAATAGTTTACCTAAAAGAGATCTTAAATTCATTTACACTTCCAAAGTATTTTGAGAATTCTGTTTGGCAGCAGAACTTAAACCAAGGAATAAGTTTAAACTACTTTTTCTTGAAATAGTACATCACTTTTAATCTCTTCCTTCAATGGTTGTGGGATACTGCAGTAAAATGCCGAGATCACCTCAGTATGTTCCTCAAATACTTTCTGGCTTTCTGACCATGAACACTGCCTAAGGGTTCAATAAGTAGGTTAATTCTTCCTTCGGGGTTGGCCCCAGGGTTAAAGTTCCTGATAAGCCAAGTTAGAACTTGCATGTAGAAAGAAGATGGGTTGATTAAGTGTATATGAATGCTCCGGGACAAGAACTACTCATGTGCTTTGAGGTTACAATATGGTCTTTATTCTATATCTTATATTTTATATGTTTTCATGTTGATTTGCTTTTTTGGCTTATCTTCAGCCCTATTATAACCAAGCTCTTTCAACATCTGACAAGCAATTGCCATGAAAGCAATCTTGCATTTTCATGCAGTTGTTTTAGTGGAAGTTTTGCATTCTATTCCTTTTTTCCTCTTCATTTATTCCAAACCTGTTTCCTGTTTTACCTTTTTATAAATAAGATAAACTAAGGAAGACAAATTATAATATCAAAGGGTTAATTTTATTTGATTAAATCTTTTTTCCATGACATCCCTAACAGTAAAAATAATGATGATCTCCCTATACAGTGGTATTTTATTTACTTTATATATTAGCCATTTTTAACGTTTTTAAAAGATTTCACATTTTACCACAGGGGAAAAAACAGACCCCATGAATTTAAGTACTTACCCAAAGTTAGGTGGCTAGTAAGTAGCAGGACAAGAGTTAATAGCTGAGAAATAGCTATAGTTGGTTCTATACTGAATTTGAAATAGCCATTGTATTGCACAGACTGTATCTTCATATGTACCACCTTTAAATAATTCTACAATGTGATCCTCATCATGGGTCACAGCCTTGCCATGGCAAAGGGGCTTGTGTCACTCAATGAAGCTATGAGCCGTGCCATGCCGGACCACCCAAGACAGATAGGTCACAGTGAAGAGTCCTGACAAAACATGGTCCGCTGAAGGAGGAAATGGCAGCCCACTGCAGTATTCTTGCCATGAGAACCTCATGAACAGCGTGAAAAGGCAAAACACACGACACTGAAAGGGGAGCCTCCCAGGTTGGAAGATGTCCAATATGCTGCTGGAGAAGAGCAGATGCCAATTACTAATAACTCCAGAAAGAATGAAGCCGCTGGGCCAAAGTGGATATGCCTGGTGGGGAAAGTAAAGTCCAATGCTGTAAAGAACAATAATGCATAGGAACCTGGAATGTTAGGTCCATGAATCAAAGTAAATTGGGCATGGTCAAGCAGGAGATGGAGACTGAACATCAACATCTTAGGAATCAGTGAACTCAAATGGGCAAAGTTAATTCAGATGACTTTTATATCTACTACTGCAGGCAAGAATTCCTTAGAAGAAATGGAGTAGCCCTCATAGTCAACAAGACTCTGAAATGCAGTACTGGGGTGAAACCTCAAAACGACAGAATGATCTCTGTTCATTTCCAAGGCAAACCATTCAACATCACAGTAATCCAAATCTGTGCCCCAATCACCGATGCCAAAGAAGCTGAAGTTGACTGCTTTTAAGAAGACTTACAACACCTTCTAGAATGAACACCAAAAAAAAGATGTCCTTTCCATCATAGGGAATTGGAATGCAAAAGTAGGAAGTCAAAAGATACCTGGAGTAACAGGCAAGTTTGGCCTTGGAGTACAAAATGAAGTAGGGCAATGGCTAACAAGAGTTTTGTCAAAAGAATACACTGGTCATAGCAAACACCCTTTTTCCAAGAACCCAAGAGTCATCTCTACACATGAATATCACCAGATGGTCAATACCAAAATCAGATTGATTATATTCTTTGCAGCTGAAGATGGAGAAGCTCTATACACTTAGCAAAAACAAGACCTGAAGCTGACTGTGGCTCAAATCATGAGCACCTTGTAGAAACATTCAGGCTTACATTGAAGAAAGCAGGGAAAACCACTAGGCCATTCAGGTATGACCTAAACCAAATTCCTTATGACTATATAGTGGAAGTGACAAATAGATTCAAGGGATTAGATCTGATAGACAGAGTGCCTAAAGAAATATGAGCAGAGATTTGTAAGTAACATTATATGGGAGGCAGTGACCAAAATTATCCCAAAGAAAACATTGTACAGTAGGCAGTGACCAAAGCCATCCCAAAGAAAAAGCAATGCAAGACGGTAAAGTGATTGTCTGAGGAGGCTTTACAAATAGCTGAGAAAAGAAGAGAAACAAAAGGCAAAGGAGAAAGGGAAAGATATACCCAACTGAATGCAGAATTCCAGAGAACAGAAAGGGAGATAGAAAGGCCTTCTTAAATGAACAGTGCAAAGAAATGAAAGAAAACAATAGAATGGGAAAGAATAGAGATATCTTCAAGAAAATTGATGATAACAAGGGAGCATTTCAGGCGAGGCAAGGAAAGGACAGAAATGGTAAGGACCTAACAGAGACTAAGAAGAGGTGGCAAGAATACACAGAAGAACTATACAAAAAAGATCTTCATGACCCAGATAACCACGATAGTGTGGTCACTCACCTAGAGTCAGACATCCTGGAGTGTAAATGGGCCTTTGGAGGCATTACTAGGAACAAGGGTAGTGCAGGTGACGGAATTCCAGCTGAGCTCTTTAAAATTCTAAAAGATGGTGATGCTGTTAAAGTGCTGTACTCAATGTGTCAGTGAATTTGGAAAACTCAGCAGTTGTCCACAGGACTGGAAAAGGTCAGTTTTCATTCCAGTCTCAAAGAAGAGCAATGTCAAAAATGTTCAAACCACCATAGAATTTTGTTCATTTCTTGTGCTAGCAAGGTTATTCTCAAAACCTTCAAACTAGGCTTCAGCAGTATGTGAACCGAGAACTTCCAGATGTACATGTTGGGTTTCAAAGAGGCAGAGGAACCGGAGATCAAACTGCCAACATTCACTGGATCATGGAGAAAGCAAGAGAGTTCCAGAAAGACATCTGCTTCATCGACTATAGTAAAGCCTGTGACTCTGTGTATCACAACAAACTGTGGAAAATTTTTTAATAAATGGGAATACCAGATCACCTTACCTGTCTCCTGAAAAACCTGTATGCAGGTCAAGAAACAATAGTTAGAATCGGACATGGAACAACACACTGGTTCAAAATTTGGACAGGAGTGTGGTAAGACTGTGTATTTTCACTTTGCTTGTTTAAAAACGCTTCTATGGAAGCAACCTAGATGCCCATCAGCAGATGAATGGATAAGGAAGCTGTGGTACATATACACCATGGAATATTACTCAGCTGTTAAAAAGAATTCATTTGAACCAGTCCTAACGAGATGGATGAAACTGGAGCCCATTATACAGAGTGAAGTAAGCCAGAAAGATAAAGAACATTACAGCATACTAACACATATATATGGAATTTAGAAAGATGGTAATGATAACCCTATATGCAAAACAGAAAAAGAGACACAGAAATACAGAACAGACTTTTGAACTCTGTGGGAGAATGTGAGGGTGGGATATTTCAAAAGAACAGCATGTATACTATCTATGGTGAAACAGATCACCAGCCCAGGTGGGATTCATGAGACAAGTGCTCCGGCCTGGTGCACTGGGAAGACCCAGAGGAATCGGGTGGAGAGGGAGGTGGGAGGGGGGATCGGGATGGGGAATACGTGTAAATCTATGGCTGATTCATATCAATGTATGACAAAACCCACTGAAATGTTGTGAAGTAATTAGCCTCCAACTAATAAAAAAATAAATTAAAAAAAAAAACGCTTCTATGCAGAGTGCATCATGCAAAATGCCAGGCTGGATGAAGCTCAAGCTGGAATCAAGATTGCCGGGAGAAATATCAACAACCTTGGATGTGCAGATGATACCACCCTTTTGGCAGAAAGTGAAGAACTAAAGAACCTCCTGATTAAGGTGAAAGAGGAGAGTAAAAAGGCCGGCTTAAAACAACATTCAGAAAACTAAGATCATGGTGTCCAGTCCCATCACTTCATGGCAAATAGATGCAGAAACATCAGATTTTATTTTCTTGGGTTCTAAAATCACTGCAGACAGTGACTGCAGCCATGAAATGAAAAGACACTTGCTCCTTGGAAGAAAAACCATGACAAACCTAGATAGTAGAGCAAAAAGCAGAAATATCATTTTGCTGACAAAGGTTTGTATGGTCAAAGCTGTGGTTTTTCCAGTAGTTGTGTATGGATGTGAGAGTTGGACCATAAAGAAGGCTGAGCACTGAAGAATTGATGCTTTCAAACTGTGGTGCTGGAGAAGACTCTTGAGAGTCCCTTGGACAGCAGGAAGATCAAACCAGTCAATGCTAAAGGAAATCAGTCCTGAATATTCATTGGAAGGACTGATGCTGAAGCTCCAGTATTTTGGCCACCTCATGCAAGGAGCTGACTTACTGAAAAAGACCCTGATACTGGGAAAGATTGAAGGCAGGAGGAGAAGGGGACAACAGAGGATGAGATGGTTGGATGGCATCACTGACTCAATGGACATGAGTTTGAGCAAGCTCCAGGAGATAGTGAAGGACAGGGAAGCCTGGCATGCTGCAGTCCATGAGGTTGCAAAGAGTCAAACAGGACTTAGCGACTGTACAACAACTCAATACCAAAAATGTACCTTACGTATTATATTTTTTTAACTTGAAGAATAACTACATAGAGAACATTTCTTTTTTAATAGTCTTTTGTACTTGTCTCATGAATGCAATCAAGATATTTTCTTAATTCTCTGAGAATATTCATTACAGATCTTATGAGGTTATTTTCTCCTTCTTGATTTCTTTTTTCCTTAAATCCTCCTTTTTTCTTATTTGGCTTTTCAGTGTATCAAGAGAAGACCTTTACTCAAATATTTGGTCCTTGTCTTCCAATTTGTATTCGAGTGTGAGGTACTAAAAAGATCTTTAAAAACTCTTTCTGCATGAATGTGTATTGTTATTTATTGGTGTCAAGTTAGGCAAAATAATTGGTCATTTTGTTATGAACTTCCAAGGATTTTTCTGAGCTCCTCTTTGGAGAGTGTAGACTTGGCTTCCAGCATTCTTTGGACCAAGTTTGGGAAAGTAGCTAGTATTATCACTATTTAATACATAGAGTTTCAATAATTCACCAGTTTTGAAGATGAGGATACAGTCTTTCGCCCAATCTGGATCTCCACTTCAAAGTCCCACTGGTTGTACTTCTTCAAAGAGTAAATCTCTAGTCTTCTCCATGGACAAAAGAGAGCCAGTTTCCTCAGCTATATAGTTGGCAAAGGCTACGTGTAGGTCTAAGTCTTTCTAATACAGACTTTTACCCAGTCCTCATTGCTTCCTATCTTAGCTATACTCCCGCATTCAGAAATATCTAGGACCTACAATTTGTGTCTTTATAAGATTGTAGTATGATTTGACTTGTTTCTGAACTGTCTCTCCCTCCTGGCTTAACCTTCCATTTTCAGACATTCAGTTAATCTGTTTGACTTAATCCATTTCCTTTCTGGCTTCTAAAATTTTAATATTTTTTCTCCTCTCCTGTTTTCTTTGGCCTGTGGGTTTATCCCTTTTTGATCATTCTACTTCATTTTAGTGGAGTATTCAAAGGGAAAGTGTAAGTTTTTATGTTCAAGCCACTATTTTTAACTTTAAGTCGATCTTCTTATCTATTGCTTGGCACTATTATGATAACTATCTAATCTACTTGTCATTATTCTCCTTTCTCCAATTCATTTTTGTATCTACCTTCCCCCTACTTCTAGTTCTTTTAAACTTATAGTAGGCAAAGACCTATACTCAAAAAAATCTCAATTTTGGAAAGGGCACTGTTCTTATTAGGAATATATAGTTTTCTTGGTTTATTGTAGAATTTTTGTCACACTTTGTCATTAGTCAGCAGTATGGCAGAATAAGTGTTTTATACTGTCATCCCCTGACATGTCATCAATTTTTACAATAATTCACAGATAAGAGTATCTTTGTATAAAGTCCAGGAATCCAGTGGGGAAGTTCCAGCACACTGTTCAAGAAAAAACAACAACAACAACAACAGAGATGCACTGAAGAGAAAGTGAAAGTCACTCAGTCCTGTCCAACTCTACCATCATGGACTGTAGCCCACCAGGCTTCTGCTGTCCAGAGATTTCTCCAGGCAAGAATACTGGAGTGGGTTGCCATTCCCTTCTCCAGGGGGTCTTCCTGACAGAGTTGGAACCCAGGTCTCCTGCACTGCAGACAGAGTCTCAGCCATCTGAGCCACCAGGGAAGCCCCAAGATGCACTGAGAAGGGCAGGAATGGTTTTCTGTCTGCCTCTGACACCTCACCCCCAAGTCAGCACAGCTCAGTGCCCAGAGACACCCTCTTGGCCATCAGTTGCCTCCACGAAATAAATCTTAACAAATTTAGGGAGATTAATAGGTTACAAAACAAATCTTAATACATTTAGAAAGATTGAAATCATACCAAGTATCTTTTGTGCCTACAATATTTGAAACTAGAAATGAATAACAGGAATAAAGCTGGAAAATCTGTAAATATGTGGAAATAAACAATACTCTTCTAAACAACCAGTGAGTCAAAGAAGAAATCAAAGAGAAATGTCTTAAAACAAATGAAAATATGGAGAAGGAAATGACAACCAACTCCAGTATTCTTGCCTGGGAAATCCCTTGGACAGAGCATCCTGACGGGCTACATACAGTCCATGGGGTCACAAAAGAGTCAGACCCGACTTAGTGACTAAACCACAACATGAAGACACCCTGTGCCTGAAACATACCAAAATTTTTCAGACTCCTAAAAGGAAAGGAGGTATTCAATACAAACCATATTGTCTGTACAAACTGTTTAGGCACCATGAGCCACTCTCGTCAGGGTGGTGGGAAACCTCATGAAATCCAACTTCCCAGATGTCAGCCATGGGCCAACCTTACAAGGATAGCAGCCAGGCCTCCCTTTTTCTGCACACTAAGCAAAGCTCAGTAGGTAAAGAATCCACCTGCGATGCAGGAGACCCCGGTTTGATTCTTTGATTGGGAAGATCCACTGGAGAACGGATAGGCTACCCACTCCAGTATTCTTGGGCTTCCCTTGTAGCTCAGCTAGTAAAGAATCCGCCTAGAATGTAGGAGACCTGGGTTCAGTCCCAAGGTTGAGAAGATCCCCTGGAGAAGGGAAAAGCTACCCACCTCAGTATTCTGGTCTGGAGAATTCCATGACTGTATAGTTCATGGGTTCACAAACAGTCAGACACAACTGAGCGACTTTCACTCACTAAACAAAGGAAACAGACATCTGTGATATCAGTAAGGTTAAAAACATGACTTGCATGTAAACAGAGAAAGGAAATATATCAAAGACTTATTCAAGCCATTAATAAAGGAACCTAAAGGTAATAAGTGTGTTGAAAGACTGTCAGTTATCACAGTCCACCAGGAAAGGCAAATGAACTCCATTTGCTGAGTGAGAGAAAAAACTGAATAAGTTTTGTACATAGGAATAAAAAAACAAAACAACAAATGGAAACAGAAATGCAACATACCAAAACTAATGGGATGCAGCAAACCAGTTCTACAAAGCAGGTTTTTAGCAATAAATACCTACATTAAACAAAAAGAAGTATCTAAAAAAAAGAAGCATCTTAATGTTATACCTTAAAAACACCAAACTAAGCTCAAAGTTAACAAAAGGAAGGAAATAAATATCAGAGCAGAAATAAATGAAATAAAGAGGAGAAAAACAATAGAAAAGATCAATAAAAATAAGAGCTGATATTTTGAAAAGATAAGCAAAATTGACAAATTTTTAGTTATACTAAGAAAAAAGAGAGAAGCCTCAAATAAATGAAGTCAGAAATGAAAGTGAAGACATTAAACTGATGCCACAAAAATAAAAGCTATCTTAAGAAACTAAGAAAAACACTATGTCAATAAACTGGATAACCTAGAAGAAATGGATAAATTCCTAGAAACCTGCAACCTTTCAAGTCTGAAACATGAAATAGAAAATCTAAACAGATTGGTTTAGGCAATTGAATTATTAATAGTAATAATTTTTAGTAATTATTAATATAAATATTATTATATAAATATAAATAGTAATTAATTATTGATAGTAATCATTGCCATTTCCTCCTCCAAGGGATCTCCCCAACCCAGGGATCACACCCACATCTCCTGTGTCTCCTGCACTGGCAGGTGAATTCTTTACCACTGAGCTCCCTGGGAAGCCCAACACTGAAGGGGTTGTTGATAATTATGGGAAAATTTATAAAGATAGCTCTTGGAGAGATATGGACTTGATTTTCAAAAATTTTTCCCCAAAAGAAAAGCTCAGGACCAGATGGCTTCACAGGTGAATTCTATCAAACATTTCAAAGAATTTATGGCAGTCCTTCTCAAACTCTTTAGAAAAATTGAAAAGAGGGAATATTTCCAAACTCATTTTATGAAACCAGCATTACTAAGCTAGGAACGGACACTACAAGAAAGAAAATTACAGACCAATATCCCTGGTAAACATAGATGCAGAAATCCTCAACAAAATACTAGCAAACTGAATTCGAGAACACAATAAAATAATCATATACCATGTTCAAGTGGGATTTATTTCCAGGATAAAAAGATGCTTCAACATACACAAGTCAGTAAATGTGATACAGCACTCAATAGAATGAAGTATGAAAGTCATATGATCATCTCAATAGATGCAGGATTATAATTCCAGTGATGAAGAACCTTGAGTGATGTGCTGCTAATCATGATTTTACAAAATAAGGAATAGACAACCACCATGGATACGTGGGATGAAGCATAAATAATACCATACAAATATTCTCAATGTTTGGTTGGTATGGGAAAAGTTGAATGATGAGGTGAATTCCTATTAAGCCATTATAGTAATCCACACATGAGATAGTTTAGGTCTGAGAGCTGGGAAGTAGCAAAATTGGGGAGTAGGGGTGTGATGAATTTATGATGTTGCCGGAAAAGTGAATCTCAAAGTTATTACAAAGGAGAAATAGCAGAATTTGTGACTATAGGTCAAAACAGAACTAAAAATTTAAAATGAAGATGATACCAAGGTTATGAGCCTGGGAATACAAAGGTGAAGGTACGCCTATGCTCAGTTGCTCAGTTGTGTCTGACTCTTTGCAACCCAATGGACTGTAGCCCGCCGGGCTCCTCTTTCATGAGATTCTCCAGGCGAGAATACTGGTATGGGTTGCCACTTCCTTCTCCAAGGGATCTCCCCAGCCCAGGGATCGCACCCACATCTCCTGTGTCTCCTGCATTGGCAGGTGAATTCTTTACCACTGAGCTCCCTGGGAAGCCCAACACTGAAGGGGTTGTTGATAATTATGGGAAAATTTGTAAAGATAGCTCTTGGAGAGAGATGGACTTGATTTTCAATATGTTTCAGGAGTTGTGGCATTTAAATTAAAGTGTTTTATGGACAGTGCTGTATAGAGAATAAGAAAGAAGATAAGAAGTATGTTTGTAGATGGGTATATGATAGCCCAAACTAATAATATCTGAAGTCACAAGATTCATCTAGAACATTCAGAAAGGTAGTGTGAATGAAAAATTTAGAATTTAACCTTGGGAAATGCCCAGAATCGTATAAAATGAACTAGTGATGGACACAGCAGAGAGTTGAAATTGTTTAATCTCTATAAATTCTCATATAATCCACAATACCATAAATTCACCTCTAAATATCTACAAAGGTAGACCTCTAGTCCTCTATTAAGAACCTGAAGAAACAATGTTTCATTTAAGCCAAAGCAAGAGAGAGAGAGTGGAAGAATAATAACTTTGATAGTTTACATTTTATGACATTGCAAAGGCTTGCCCAGACGGTATCTTTACTTCTGCAACAACTCAGTGAAACGACTGTTACTGTCCCCTGTGTACTGATGAGGAACTGAAAGATGGGCTAATTGTATACATTTCTTTAAAAATGAGAACAGAGTGGGGAAAAGTTCATTCAGACAAGGAAGTCATTTCAGAGAACCCTGAGTTTCTCAAATCTTACATTATGACTGGAAAAATTACTTCCACATAGGCCATTTGAAGATGGGAACTTCTGCTCTCTTAAGTCTTGGTGGTGGAAACCTGCTTAGGTTGTCGTGGAACAATCTCTCATAATGCAGAGCAGTAATAAGCAAATCAAGGCATCTACTCCTTTCAAATTCTGCCAAGTTTATTATAAAAAATATTTATGGTTTCAGTGGTCTTAATGTTTTAATATTTTAAAATGTGTCTTAATACTTTATTAAAAATAAATGTGTGTGTTTAACTAGAGATATTTCATTTTGATGTGACTTTATATGTCTATGTCCGTTATTCTTGAGGAACTCCTTTTTCCACAAACTACTGACTTTAACTGTAGATAGGGACTGTTTATAGAACATGCCAGAGAGAATATTTATAAAAGGGAAAATACAACTCTCCTCATTTTGTAGATTCGAAGAAACACATGCTAACCTTTAGTGAAGGTGAAAATGTGTTTAGTCACTCAGTCACGTCCAACTCTTTGTTAACCCATGGACTATAGCCAACCAGGCTCCTCTGTCCATGGAATTCTTCAGGTAAGAATACTGGAGTGGGTGACCATTCCCTTTGCCAGAGGATCTTCCCGACCCAGGGACTGAACCTGGGTATCCTTCATGACAGACAGATTCTTTACCATCTGAGCCACCAGGGACGCCTGCTAACCCTTAACCCCTTCTCTTTCTTCTATACTCTCCTTAACATTGTTTTCCATCCATTGTACTTCTCTTTCCCAGTTCACGGTATTTTTCTTCTCTCTCTCTCATTCATTCATTTAAACCTTTCCCAGAGTGGAAATTTTCTTACCATGGTCTACTCAGTCTACAAGGAATAGCTCCTCAGATAATCACCTCAGTATGTGACCACAAGCAGCTTTCAGAGTTGGAAGATGGGATGTGAGCTGAGAGAGGTTTATTTTGTAAGTTAAATGCAGCTTTTTACAAACCTAACAATTAAAAATGTTTTCCCTGTTATATTGCACTGACATATATATATATATATATATTCATCTATTTCTACTCAGTTCAGTTCAGTTGCTCAGTCGTGTCTGACTCTTTGCAACCCCATGGACTGCAGCTCTCCAGGCTTCCCTGTCCATCACTAACTCCCAGAGTTTACTCAAACTCATGTCCATTGAGTCGGTGATGCTATTTCTACTACGGTATACTTAATCTAAACTTCAAAATACATTTTTGGATGCCTATTTAATCATACCACTGACTACTAGCCTGCTCTCAAGTTATTTGTAATCTTTGTGAATTCTTAAAACCTACCTTTTTCTTTGTGTCATCTATGTTTTCCATTAGTCACTCCTAAAAGCTACTCCTAACATTGGGAATGTAAAATACTCCTTTATGCTGATTTTCCAGTTGCTTTATTTTTTAAATGCCAAAGATTCCAAATCCATGGATGTCAAACTGTACACCGAGGCACCCACAGTCAATTCACAGGTGCACTGCAGGGTATTTCGAATTTTTGAGAGAAAAACAGCGACATCTGTTGGGCATGACCTGAATTACTATTCATTTTCTCAACAACTATTAAATTGCTGAGATCTTTCTTCTAGCCTAGGTGAATAAGGAAGAAAACAACTGCAACGCTAAAGGCCCTGTAAGCTGAGAAAGTTTGGAAATCTCTGCTCTAGGCATTAAGATTTGTTTTGTATTAAATTTTTTTAGCATCACAATTATTTTTCTACACAGTTAATCAAAACAAATATATTACCCAAATTTTAATAGTTACTGAGCCAAAAAGTACATTTTTATCAAAACCCATCTGTTAATGAGGTGCCTGGGACATTTTCCCCCCAATTAGTTCATGTGTCTATATATAAATTTTACTGACTGACTGAATCAATGTTTATTTGTATTTTTGTTTTGCAATTGTAAGCCCTGAGAAAACTTGTTTACAAAAGTAAATAGACAGAAATAGTAAGAGATTTATTATAGCAATGGCATTACGCTTTAAACTCCTTTTGAGTTATGTGCCAAGTATTTGTATGTGCCAAGGAATTGAAAAACTACAATATTTATAACAAGATGTGTAGTCTAGACCTGTAGGCATTAGCCACATGTGGCTGTTTAAATTTCAATTAATTAAAAGTAAATGTAATTTAAATTTCAGTTCCTCAGTTGTACTGTCTTTTATTTCAAGTGCTCAAAAGCCATATATCTAGTGGCTACTGTATTAGACAGTGCAAATGTCTAGACCAGCACTGTGGTATAGAACATTTCCATTATTGCAGAAACTTGTGTTGGACAGTGCTGGTCCAGACATTAAAGCCATCCTCTTTCTTAACACACCAGTATTTTAAGTAATTTCTGTTTTTTCTACCTTAGAGGCTTTTGCACCCCAGGGTGAATGCAACATAGTTATTTAATATGCATGTTATCATGTGCTATGCTTAGTCGCTCAGTCATGTTTGACTCTTTACGACCCTGTGGACTGTAGCCCACCAGGCTCCTCTGTCCTTGGGGGTTCTCCAGGCAAGAATACTGAAGTGTTATCATACTAATCTATTTTTTTAGTAAGTTGTTTCTTTTTTTAGTGCATGTTGAGTGTTTATTATGTGTCATTATCTGTGTATGCATTATGCACACCATATTTAATCTTAAATGAAATCCTTTTTTAAAAAATTGAAATACAATATTACTTCAGTTAACTTACAGTATTTTATTAGTTTCAAATGTGCAACATAGTGATCAATATTTTTATAGATTACATACCATAAAAAGTTGTTGTAATATTATTGACAGTTTTTCCTATGCCATACATTACATCCTTGTGACTTTTTTATTTTATAACCAGTAGTTTGTACCTCTTAATCCCCTTCACCTATTGTGCCCATCCCCCAACCCAACCCCTACTCTGGCAACCACTAGTTTGTTCTCTGTATCTGTTAGTCTCTTCTATTTGTTTGTTTGCTATGCTTTGTAGATTCCATGTATAAGTGAAAACATA
Source organism: Cervus elaphus (assembly GCF_910594005.1). Classification (NCBI taxonomy): domain Eukaryota; kingdom Metazoa; phylum Chordata; class Mammalia; order Artiodactyla; family Cervidae; genus Cervus; species Cervus elaphus. Next base: position 39,263,815 of record NC_057818.1, read on the forward strand.
CAGTATTTGTCTTTCTCTGTCTGACTTATTTCACCTAGCATAATACTTCCAGGTCCATCCATGTTGTGTCAAGCGGCTAGGTTTCATTCCTTTTATGGCTGACTGATATCCCCTGCGTGTATCCTCCAGGTCCATCCATGCTGTGTCAGACGGCTAGGTTTCATTCCTTTTACGGCTGACTGATACCCCTTTGCAGTATGTACTGCATTTTCCTTACCTGTCAGTGGACTTCTAGGTTGCTTCCGTATCTTTGCTTTTGTGAACAGTGCTACAGTGAACACTGGCTGCTTATATCTTTTTGAATTAGAGTTTTTGTTTTCTCCAAATAAAATACCCAGGAGGGGAATTGCTGGATCACATAAGAGTTATATTTTTAATTTTTTAGGGAAACTCCATGTTGTTTTCCACAGTGGCTGTGCCAATTTACATTCCTACCAACATTGCACAAAGGTTCCTTTTTCTCCATATCCTCATCAACACTTGTCATTTCTGTTCTTTTTGATAATAGTTGTTCTAACAGGTGTGAGGTCTTGATTTACATTTCCTTGATGATTAACTATGTTGATCATCTTATCTGTTGACCATGGACATCTCTACGTCTTCTTTAGAAAAATGTTCATTTGTTTCCTCTGCCCCTTATTTAATCGGATATTTTCACACTGAGTCTTAGGACTACTTTATATGCATTGGACATTAACCTCTAATCAGATATATCATTTGAAAATAAATGTCTTTTTCCATTTGGTAAGCTGCCTTTTCATTTTGTTGATGGTTTCCTTCACTCTGCAATTGTTCTTAAGTTTGACTGGGTTTTTTTTGTTTATTTTTGTTTCCTTTAACCAAGGAGACATACAAAAAATATTGCTGAGACCAATGTCAAAGAACATACTGCCTGTGAGTATGGTTTTATGGTTTCAGGAGTTTTATTGTTTCAGCTCTTACATGTAAGTCTTTAATCCATTTTGAGTTTATTTTTATATATAGTGTTTAATGCCATATGTTAAATTCTAGTCTTCCACCTTTCCATAATTGAAACTCCCTTCTTCAACAGTGAGAAATCTAGCTTGTATTATCCTTACTATGTTTATTCATTTGCTCTAGCCTAGAATTCACAGGCGTTCCTTTCAAATTAGTAACTCATATCATGGCAAAAAGCAAGCCTACCAGCTGGAATTTAATACTTTACAGCTCTTTTTTTAAGCTAAAATTAAACATACAGTGAAATGTGCATGTCTTAAGTATACAATTTGATGAGTTTTCACTTGATAATTTTCACTTTTAGATTTATGTCTATAAATGAGTCTGTCTGCTATTTTCTACCTTTCTATCTGTCTTACAGAATTTATAATTGTTTTCAGCCAAAAGATTTGCTTGATATCATTTATTCCACTACTGTCTGAAGTAGAAACCTAATTTTATCATTTGATAAGGCAGTGTGGATTTAGACATACCCATATCTAATGTATACCTTTTTTGATTGTTCAGTTTTTTTGCTTGCTATTTCTTATTGCACCTTATACTTTTTTTCTAGGATCTTTTTTTTTAACTTCTTGAGGTATGTGTGTATGTGTGCTCACTCACTTATATCCAACTCTTTGTGACCCAATGGACTGTAGCCTGCCAGGCTCCTCTGTCCATGGAATTTTCCAGGCATGAATACTAGAGCAGGCTGCCATTTCCTATTCCAGAGGATCTTCCTGACCCACGGATCGAAACTGCATCTCTTGTGTCTCCTGCATTGGCAGGCAGATTCTTTACTACTGTGCCACCTGGGAAGCCCCCCTCCCATGAGGTACAGCCCTGAATAATTAATTCTCCAGTGACAGTCAGCTCATAAACTCTCAGTTTTTGTCTAAAATGCCTTTATTTTAGCCTCATCCTTTAAAGATAATTTCTTCAGAATATAATTTTGGGTTGCAAATTATTTTCTCTCAATAATTTAAATATATTATGTCCTTGGTTTCTAGTTTCCATTGTTGCAATTAGGAAGTCAGATATCAGTATTGTTTCTTCCATGGTAAATTGTCATTCCCTTTGTTTGTTCTGAAGACCCTCTTTTCATATTTGGTGCTTTGTAGATTCACTCAGGTGAGGTAAAATGTGTACGTAGATTTCTTTATATTTATTCTTCTCAGGATCACTATGCTTTCTTATTCTAAAGTAGTAGTCCAGCATTCCTGGAAAATTCTCAGTAATTGTCTCTTTAACTTAAAGACAGTTAAAGAGATGTCTTTCTTACCTTATTTATTATCACACTTAAAACTGTGAATTATAGGTTATTAAACCTCATTCTCCACATATCATAATTTTTTTTCATATTTTCTACCTCTGTCTTGGTATGTTTTATTCTAGCTAATTTCTTTAGTTTTATCTTCTAGTTCACTAATTCTCCTTTTATCTATGTCAAATCTGATGGTTTACTTGTTCATTGCATTTTAAATTTTAATTATTTTTAAAAACTCTCTTTAGTCTTTGGTCATATTTTGTGCTCTCATATCTGGCTCATATTTCTATTCTCTCCTTTATTTCTTTACAAATATTAAATGTACTTATTTTATAATCTGAATTATACAATTCCATTATTTGAAATACAGTATTTTTTCATCAGCTTTCTCTCTTTGTTATTTATGTTGCCTCTTGCTTGTAGTATCTTGTTTCCTCATGAGTTTTGTGATTTTTCTTTTTATTTTCCATCACAGGATCATGTAAACTGGGATTTTGAGCAAATTCTATGAGGCCAGGGTTGAGGATACATTTTCCTAGAATGGATATACATTTCTTCCTGCTGGGTGCCTGGAAAGAATTATCAACCAAGAATTAATCAGCTTGGTTATTTTTCAACCCTTATAATCAGTGTGATTTCAATCCCAATACTCATGTGACAACTAACCTGTGGTTATAATTAGGATGCTCATACATTCTGGTTTGCCCCAAACAATCCCAATTAAAATGTCCTTTGTCCTGATGTCATTAGTAATACAGTAATACCTTCTTACACTCCCAGAAGATTCCCTGTTTGAATTATAAATTATATGTCACTCTATTAAAAATACTAAGAGAAGAGACTTTTTATCCCTTCCAACCATAACCAAGGCAAAACAGAAGTTTTATTATTTCCCTTTTGCAGGGAAGAATTTCTGGTTCACTCTTTCACTGAAGGTGTATCTCCCAGAATCCTGATTTACGTTGGGGTTTCCATTCCAACTTCTCAAATAAAAAGCTCTGGGTTACTGGGGATTGGCAGATGCCCTCAGGGCAGCCGCTGGCTTTAGCATGTTTACCTCTCTGGATTCATGCTTCTGCTTAGTTCTTTGCCTCTAAGGATGTTTCTTACTTTATTGTGAGCTCGGCTATATATTTAAAAGGATGTTGTAAATCTTTTATCCAGAATATTTAGTTGTTTGGTTGCAGGACACTTTTTCCCCCTAGCACAAAAATCCCTGGACTCATCATAAATACTGACTTAACTGCATGTGGTATCAGAAGAGCCGATATTTCTAGTGTTGAAGTAGCCCAGAAATTTCAAAGAGCAGTTTTCCTACTTGAGAGCTCTAACTTGTCCCACTTCGTTGAAAATAGGGGGACATTTTACTTAAGGGAAAGATGTCCAAAAAAATCTATCTCTTTCTGTTTTATATTCTACAGATAGAAACTGGGAGCATAAAATCACTTCTGTTTTCTAACAAAGGAAATAGACAAGTTCTATCATGGAAGGTAGAAGATAATATTATTATATGTATCTTACAGATTAGGAAAATGAGGCAAAGAGAGGTTAAATAACCTATCCATGGCCCACTAAGAGTAAGTAATGGAGCTGGAATCCATAGCCAGGCTGTCTGTAATACTCATGACATCAACCACTACCTCTTATACTCCTTTGTACATTGATTTGCTTTCTTCTATCTCATCATCATAAAATGAATGCTCATGGGGGAAGATACTGCTAAATTGATACCTATTATAGCCTTCTTAGTACTTGGCGAATTGAAAAAATATCCAAAATCCACTCAAGATATAAAGGATTCAAAAGCATAGGAAAAAAAAAAAATTGCCAATCTTGTTACAGATAAGTACTGTGGGGAAACACCAACTTTTTAAACCTAAGTCATAAATGTTTTGCATTTCTCCATCCCTTTTCTTACTCCATTCTATTTCCCTCATAGATGCTTTCCTTTGTTAAGTGAACTTTTCTTGTTTATATTTTTAATACAACTCAAATATTATCTCCATTAAAAAAAATCTCCAGTGAACTCATCATCCCCATAGGCTTGGTCACTCATGGGTGCTATCATAGCACTTTTTGCATACCTTTATAGCAACACTTAACTGTATTATGCTGGACTGTATTATCATTTTTATAGGTCAAGGCTGAATGTCAGCAAAATCGTATGGTTCAACCTAAATGTATTGTGTATATGTATACTCCACAAGATTCAAGGCTAGAAACCATGTATACTTTTGTTTCTTTAATTTAGTGCCTAGATGTATGCTCAAAAAATGACTGCTGAGTTAAATGAATGTCAACAGACCAAGGGCTATATTAAAAAATCTTAATCATTGACATCTATTGCATGGACATCAACCAGTCAGAACAGATACTGGCCATAAACAACTGCTAAAACTGCCCCCATTCTCTCATCTGCATATCTGCCAAGCATATGCCAAGGATACATATAAGAATAAGACTTTTGGGTTGTAGTGAACCCCCAAATGGGATTCTAACCAACCGTATTCAATGTTTAAACTTTCTCTTTAACAGTGACTTTCTCAAGCAAGAATTCTTAATTCCTAATTTCCTCCTTTCCCATCAGATTAGCACCATGTTGACCCCACAAGTGGTCATCAGGACACAACTGCTCCTACGACAACACCTCTCCCTTTCCCCTGCTACACTCAGGGAATGCTCTGGGTCTGTGCTTCTCACACCCTCAAGATCTTACAAGCTACTTTAAAAAGTGGGAACATCAGAACTTCCCTAGAGGTCCAGTGGTTAAGAATCCACCTTCTAAAGCAGGAGATGCGGATTTGATCCCTTCAGGGAACTAAGACCCCACATGCTACGGGGCAATTAAGCCCGTGCACCACAACTAGAGCACCCACGCCCCGCCACAAAGATCCCGTGTGCTGCAAGTAAGACTCAACGCAGTCGAAATAAATAAATATTTTTTAAAAGTGGGAACATAGATTTGCCAACCTTTCACATCACTAAGTAAGAGCATTCAAAAATTAAATCACGTCTACTATCATTATGAAAGGAAAAAAAAACATTGAAACACTAAAGAAGTAGGAAGTTGTACTATCAGGATAAATACAACCCAAAAGTCTTATTCTTATATGTATCCTTGGCATAGGCTTGGCAGATATGCAGATGAGAGAATGGGACCAATTTTAGCAGTTGTTTATGGCCAGTATCTGTTCTGACTGGTTGATGTCCATGCAATAGATGTCAATGATTAAGATTTTTTAATATAGCCCTTGGTGTACTATAATTAAGTTAAACCAATGACCTCTCTCTTTGTCTTTAACTGTAGTTTGTTTAATTGCATATTTTTGTTAGCTACAAATGGGGAATTTTTATCATTAGTAAACATCACTTTTTTTTTTTCGGCCTGAATTTTCACTTGCAATTATAATTATAGCATATGCATAGAGAGACTTTAAAAATGGTAAATGATGCCTGAATTTTTTTTTAAATGCTACTTTTGATTTACAGCTAAGTTTTGACATATTTATATGTCTGTGACTTTTATTTACCAAGTTAGATTTGTTTTGGTAGTCTATTTTAGTAGAAAATTCGTGTAGCTGTAATTTTCCATGAAAAATAACCTATATTTTCCTATACAGGTTTTTCTCATTTTAGCTAATGAAAATTCTGCCGATTAGGCACTGGGAAAGTATCTGTCAGTAGTTAATGCTAATAGAGACACCAGAGCATTCTCTCCACTATTAATCTGTGGATAATGGAAAGCCTATTTCTTAAGTACACACAGAAGAAAGAATAGAAAAAATACTGGCTATGACACCAAATGAATTGCCTTCCTCCCACACTTCTGTGCCCTTGTAACCTAGGGCATGTAGAGCAGGCTGGCAGCCATTGCATTACAGATTTAAAAGCGCTGGGATCTCTCGGTCCTGTACTAGGTTGCCTGATGGATTGGTGAGTAATGTACTTGAAGAGTGCATTACTGAGCTCTAGACTAATGGCCACCTCTTGCCCATGGCCTTTATGGTAGATCATTCATTGTGCTGCCTCATCAGCTTCCTGCCAGTCTGTATCTGGCATGAGCACTGGCTGTTCCAAAGCTGATTAATCCCCTAGGAATGAGTCCAACTGCAAATCTCACAGTGGATTACACAAAAGTGGGGATGTTCTAGTGCTATGGGGACAACACAATTGTTCTTTGAATTCAAGAATCCTCATTTTAGAAGATGAAATTAGTTCACCAATCAAGTATATTACCATCCATAACAAATCTTATAAAAAGTAAGAAACTTCCAATAAAATGAATGCAATGAATGGTGATTTCCAGGTTTTAAGTTTTACAGGGCTGAAAATATCTTAAAGGGGATCTCTACAATGTTAACTAGCAACATATAAGTCATCTAAGAAGATGTCACATCACAACATAACTTTATATTGCATTTTTATTTAGCTTTTCTCTTAGATGTTTTGCAGGTTCCACAATTTTTTAAAGGTGAAAGGTCTGTAATTTCCACCTATAAAGTAATGTAGACTTTCCTCTGAAAGGCATATAATATTACCATAAAGAGTAAAATTACTCTAAAGAATCACAAATGGTATTTGATGGCAGAATTTTATTCACTGGAAATGTGTGACAACATTTGCTGTTGATTTAGTACAGAAAATTATTTTGATTTTTTAACAAAAAAGATCATCTCTATATTGTCAAAGTAGAGGTCTACACAAATTACAGATTTGCTACATTGTTTTGAATTATAATTAGCATATGAAAAGAACAATAACTTAATAAATATCTTAGGTCATTGGTGCTTTAATAACCACAGCGTCATCATGTTTCTTCAAATTCAGTGTCTGGAAATTGAGTGTGTAAAACAAGACAAAAGAAACAAAGCAAATAATAGGAGATCACATGTGACTCAGAACTAAGAACAACCTACAATTCTAGGAGAATTTGGAGGAGAGGGAAGTCAATGATGACTGGAGAAAAAAGAAACTTCATGGAGGAGCTGACTCTAAAGTGGACTAGAATCTGGGTAAGCAATGGGGAGAGTGAGTATTCAGGTCAGTAAAATAGCATGAGCAAAAGCACAGAAATGTTAAATAAGTATTAAATAAATATTGGGCTTCCCAGTTGGCACTAGTGGTAAAGAACTTGCCAATGCAGGAGACATAAGAAATGCGGGTTTGATACCTAGGTCTCGAAGATCCCATGGAGGAGGTTATGACCACCCACTCTAGTATTCTTGCCTGGAGAACCCCTTGAACAGAGGAACCTGGCAGGCTACAGTCCAAAGGGTCGCAAAAAGTCAGAAATGACTGAAGCGACTTAGCACACCCAAATAAATATTAAGGACTAGAAAGAAGTAAAGCCTGACCAGGGCAGAGAATTTGGGTTTGGAAGTAGTAGAAAATAGAGTACACGCTGAGGGGACTTCTGAATCTGGCCATGTGGTAGACTAAATTATCTAGAAATTCTCCTGCTATAATCATCTAGAAATGCTAAATAGAATCGAATGTATTTCTTCTGGCATATATATCTTACTTTCTAGAAAAATGACAAAAATATTCAGGGTTCAGAGATGAGCTAGAAACTTATAACCAGTGTGATAAACATGTGAATTAAGGTTGTGGTTGCCCCAAGATGTTGGATATGGTGGGATGTGGAAGTTGTTGGTCTTGGAAATCTAGAAGCTTGAATTAACAACCTTGAGTAGACTGAAGATGAGACCTTAAGCGAAGGAGTTGGAACTAAACACCACTTGCTTGGCCTTTAAAAGCTAGAACCTTTAAATCCTTAAATGATACATAATTTTTGAAAGGATAGATTAAAGGGAAAATACACCAACTGCACAGGGAAATGACAAGGAAGCTTGTCAGTCTTGGACTGAATTTTTTTTAAGATTTTTAAAATTTAGAATAATAACAATGATGTGCCATGTATGAATTTGGGAATACATGATAAATAGTACCTGCATGGTCTGGTAATTCCCAAAGGCAGAAATTAATAGAAAAATGTGCCCAGAACAGTAAAACCCCTGGAGAAAACTAACACAAAACTTTTTGGAAGTATATTTTACAGATAAAAGCCATTTGTTCTTTTTTTTTTTTTTCCATTTATTTTTATTAGTTGGGGGCTAATTACTTTACAATATTGTAGTGGTTTTTGTCATACATTGACATGAATCAGCCATGGATTTACATGTATTCCCCATCCCAATCCCCCCTCCCACCTCCCTCTCTACCCGCTCCCTCTGGGTCTTCCCAGTACACCAGGCCCAAGCACTTGTCTCATGCATCCAACCTGGGCTGGTGATCTGTTTCACCCTAGATAATATACATGTTTCGATGCTGTTCTCTCGAAACATCCCACCCTCGCCTGCTCCCACAGAGTCCAAAAGTCTGTTCTGTACATCTGTGTCTCTTTTTCTGTTTTGCATATAGGGTTATCATTACCATCTTTCTAAATTCCATATATATGTGTTAGTATACTGTATTGGTGTTTTTCTTTCTGGCTTAATTCACTCTGTATAATGGGCTCCAGTTTCATCCATCTCATTAGAACTGATTCAAATGAATTCTTTTCAATGGCTGAGTAATCTTCCATGGTGTATATGTACCACAGCTTCCTAATCCATTCGTCTGCTGATGGACGTCTAGGTTGGTTCCATGTCCTGGCTATTATAAACAGTGCTGTGATGAACATTGGGGTACATGTGTCTCTTTCAGATCTGGTTTCCTCGGTGTGTATGCCCAGAAGTGGGATTGCTGGGTCATATGGCAGTTCTATTTCCAGTTTTTTAAGAAATCTCCACACTGTTCTCCATAGCAGCTGTACTAGTTTGCATTCCCACCAACAGTGTAAGAGGGTTCCCTTTTCTCCACACCCTCTCCAGCATTTATTGCTTGTAGACTTCTGGATAGCAGCCATTCTGACTGGCATGTAATGGTACCTCATTGTGGTTTTGATTTGCATTTCTCTGATAATGAGTGATGTTGAGCATCTTTTCATGTGTTTGTTAGCCATCTGTATGTCTTCTTTGGAGAAATGTCTGTTTAGGTCTTTGGCCCATTTTTTGATTGGGTCACTTATTTTTCTGGAATTGAGCTGCAGGAGTTGCTTGTATATTTTTGAGATTAATCCTTTGTCTGTTTCTTCATTTGCTATTATTTTCTCCCAATCTGAGGGCTGTCTTTTCACCTTACTTATAGTTTCCTTTGTTGTGCAAAAGCTTTTAAGTTTCATTAGGTCCCATTTGTTTATTTTTGCCTTTATTTCCAACATTCTGGGAGGTGGGTCACAGAGGATCCTGCTGTGATTTATGTTGGAGAGTGTTTTGCCTGTGTCCTCCTCTAGGAGTTTAATAGTTTCTGGTCTTACATTTAGATCTTTAATCCATTTTGAGTTTATTTTTGTGTATGGTGTTAGAGAGTGTTCTAGTTTCATGCTTTTACAAGTGGTTGACCAGTTTTCCCAGCACCACTTGTTAAAGAGGCTGTCTTTTTTCCATTGTATATCCTTGCCTCCTCTGTCGAAGATAAGTTGTCCATAGGTTCGTGGATTTATCTCTGGGCTTTCTATTCTGTTCCATTGATCTATATTTCTGTCTTTGTGCCAGTACCATACTGTCTTGATGACTGTGGCTTTGTAGTATAGTCTGAAGTCAGGCAGGTTGATTCCTCCAGTTCCATTCTTCTAAAGATTACTTTGGCTATTCGAGGTTTTTTGTTTTTCCATACAAATTGTGAAATTATTTGTTCTAGTTCTGTGAAAAATACCATTGGTAGCTTGATAGGGATTGCATTGAATCTATAGATTGCTTTGGGTAGTATAGCCATTTTGACAATATTGATTCTTCCAATCCATGAACACGGTATATTTCTCCATCTGTTTGTGTCCTCTTTGATTTCTTTCATCAGTGTTTTATAGTTTTCTATGTATAGGTCTTTTGTTTCTTTAGGTAGATACACTCCTAAGTATTTTATTCTTTTTGTTGCAATGGTGAATGGTATTGTTTCCTTAATTTCTCTTTCTGTTTTCTCATTGTTAGTGTATAGGAATGCAAGGGATTTCTGTGTGTTAATTTTATATCCTGCAACTTTACTATATTCATTGATTAGCTCTAGTAATTTTCTGGTAGAGTCTTTAGGGTTTTCTATGTCATCTGCAAAGAGGATCATGTCATCTGCAAACAGCGAGAGTTTCACTTCTTCTTTTCCTATCTGGATTCCTTTTATTTCTTTTTCTGCTCTGATTGCTGTGGCCAAAACTTCCAAAACTATGTTGAATAGTAGTGGTGAGAGTGGGCACCCTTGTCTTGTTCCTGATTTTAGGGGAAATGCTTTCAATTTTTCACCATTGAGGGTAATGCTTGCTGTGGGTTTGTCATATATAGCTTTTATTATGTTGAGGTATGTTCCTTCTATTCCTGCTTTCTGGAGAGTTTTTATCATAAATGGATGTTGAATTTTGTCAAAGACTTTTTCTGCATCTATTGAGATAACCATATGGTATTTATCTTTCAATTTGTTAATGTGGTATATTACATTGATTGATTTGCAGATATTAACGAATCCTTGCATTCCTGGGATAAAGCCCACTTGGTCATGGTGTATGATTTTTTTTATATGTTGTTGGATTCTGTTTGCTAGAATTTTGTTAAGGATTTTTGCATCTATGTTCATCAGTGATATTGGCCTGTAGTTTTCTTTTTTTGTGGCATCTTTGTCTGGTTTTGGAATTAGGGTGATGGTGGCCTCATCGAATGAGTTTGGAAGTTTACCTTCTGCAATTTTCTGGAAGAGTTTGAGTAAGATAGGTGTTAGCTCTTCTCTAAATTTTTGGTAGAATTCAGCTGTGAAGCCATCTGATCCTGGGCTTTTGTTTCCTGGAAGATTTCTGATTATAGTTTTAATTTCCTTGCTTGTGATGGGTCTGTTAAGATCTTCTATTTCTTTCTGGTTCAGTTTTGGAAAGTTATAATTTTCTAAGAATTTGTCTATTTCTTCCAAGTTGTCCATTTTATTGGCATAGAGCTGCTGGTAGTAGTCTCTTATGATCCTTTGTATTTCAGTGTTGTCTGTTGTGATCTCTCCATTTTCATTTCTAATTTTGTTAATTTGGTTCTTCTCCCTTTGTTTCTTACTGAGTCTTGCAAACGGTTTGTCAATTTTGTTTATTTTTTCAAAAAAACAGCTTTTAGCTTTGTTGATTTTTGCTATGGTCTCTTTAGTTTCTTTTGCATTTATTTCTGCCCTAATTTTTAAGATTTCTTTCCTTCTGCTAACCCTGGGGTTCTTCATTTCTTCCTTCTCTAGTTGCTTTAGGTGTAGAGTTAGCTTATTTATTTGATTTTTTTCTTGTTTCTTGAGGTAAGCCTGTAATGCTATGAACCTTCCCCTTAGCACTGCTTTTACAGTATCTCATAGGTTTTGGGTTGTTGTGTTTTCATTTTCATTCATTTCTATGCATATTTTGATTTCTTTTTTTTTGTTGTTTCTTCTGATTTGTTGGTTATTCAGAAGCGTGTTATTTAACCTCCATATGTTTGAATTTTTAATAATTCTTTTCCGGTAATTGAGATCTAATCTTACTGCACTGTGGTCAGAAAAGATGACTGGAATGATTTCAATTTTTTTGAATTTACCAAGGCTAGATTTATGGCCCAGGATGTGATCTATTCTGGAGAAGGTTCCGTGTGCACTTGAGAAAAAGGTGAAGTTGATTGTTTTGGGGTGAAATGTCCTATAGATATCAATTAGGTCTAGCTGGTCCATTGTGTCATTTAAGGTTTGTGTTTCCTTGTTAATTTTCTGTTTAGTTGATCTATCCATAGTTGTGAGTGGGGTATTAAAGTCTCCCACTATTATTGTGTTACTATTAATTTCCTCTTTCATACTCGTTAGCGTTTGCCTTACATATTGTGGTGCTCCTATGTTGGGTGCATATATATTTATAATTGTTATATCCTCTTCTTGGATTGATCCTTTGATCATTATGTAGTGTCCTTCTTTGTCTCTTTTCACAGCCTTTATTTTAAAGTCTATTTTATCTGATATGAGTATTGCGACTCCTGCTTTCTTTTGGTTTCCATTTGCAAGAAATATTTTTTTCCAGCCCTTCACTTTTAGTCTGTATGTGTCCCTTGTTTTGAGGTGGGTCTCTTGTAGACAGCATATATAGGGGTCTTGTTTTTGTATCCGTTCAGCCAGTCTTTGTCTTTTGGTTGGGGCATTCAACCCATTTACATTTAAGGTAATTATTGATAGGTATGGTCCCGTTGCCATTTACTTTGTTGTTTTGGGTTCACGTTTATACAACCTTTCTGTGTTTCCTGTCTAGAGAAGATCCTTTAGCATTTGTTGAAGAGCTGGTTTGGTGGTGCTGAATTCTCTCAGCTTTTGCTTGCCTGTAAAGCTTTTGAATTCTCCTTCATATATGAATGAGATCCTTGCTGGGTACAGTAATCTGGGTTGTAGGTTATTCTCTTTCATTACTTTAAGTATGTCCTGCCATTCTCTTCTGGCCTGAAGGGTTTCTATTGATAGATCAGCTGTTATCCTTATGGGAATCCCTTTGTGTGTTATTTGTTGTTTCTCCCTTGCTGCTTTTAATATTTGTTCTTTGTGTTTGATCTTTGTTAATTTGATTAATATGTGTCTTGGGGTGTTTCGCCTTGGGTTTATCCTGTTTGGGACTCTCTGGGTTTTTTGGACCTGTGTAACTATTTCCTTCCCCATTTTAGGGAAGTTTTCAGCTATTATCTCCTCGAGTATTTTCTCATGGCCTTTCTTTTTGTCTTCTTCTTCTGGGATTCCTATGATTCGAATGTTGGGGCGTTTCACATTGTCCCAGAGTTCCCTGAGGTTGTCCTCATTTCTTTTGATTCTTTTTTCCTCTCTGCTTCATTTATTTCTGCCATTTTATCTTCTACCTCACTTATCCTATCTTCTGCCTCTGTTATTCTACTATTGGTTCCCTCCAGAGTGTTTTTGATCTCATTTATTGCATTATTCATTTTTAATTGACTCTTTTTTATTTCTTCTAGGTCCTTATTAAACATTTATTGCATCTTCTCCATCTTTGTCTCCAGGCTATTTATCTGTAACTCCATTTTGTTTTCAAGATTTTGGATCATTTTTATTATCATTATTCTAAATTCTTTTTCAGGTAGATTCCCTATCTCCTCCTCTTTTGTTTGACTTGGTGGGCATTTTTCATGTTCCTTTACCTGTTGGGTATTTCTCTGTCTTTTCGTCTTGTTTAGATTGCTGTGTCCGGAGTGGGCTTTCTGTATTCTGGTGGTCTGTGGTTCCTTTTTATTGCGGAGGTTTCACCCAGTGGGTGGGGTTGGACAATTGGCTTGTCAAGGTTTCCTGGTTAGGGGAGCTTGCTTCGGTGTTCTGGTGCGTGGAACTGGATTTCTTCTCTCTGGAGTGCAATGGAGTGCCCAGTAATGAGTTTTGAGATGGGTCTATGTGTTAGGTGTGACCTTGGGCAGCCTGTATGTTGACATTCAGGGCTATGTTCCTGTGTTGCTGGAGAATTTGCGTGGTATGTCTTGCTCTGGAACTTATTGGCTCTTGGGTGATGGTTGGTTTCAGTGTAGGTATGGAGGCTTTTGGATGGTCTCTTATTACTTAATGTTCCGGGTAGTCAGGAGTTTTCTGGTGTTCTCAGGTTTGGGGCTTAAGTCTCCTGCCTCTGGATTTCAGTTTTATTCTTTCAGTAGTCTCAAGACTTCTCCAACTATACAGCACTGATAATAAAACCTCTGGGTTAATAGCGAAAAGATTCTCCACCATGAGGGACACTCAGAGAGGTTCACAGAGTTACATGAAGAGGAGGAGAGGGAGGAGGGAGATAGAGATGAGCAGGAGGAGAAAAAGGGGGACTCAAGAGGAGAGAGACAGATCTACGCAGTTCTCTATTCCCAAAGTGTTCTCTGTAGCCCAGACACCCACAGAGATTCACAGAATTGGATTGGAAAGAGAAGGGGAGGGGAGGAAATAGAGGTGATCTGAGGTAGAAAACGGAGAGTCAAAAGTGGGAGAGAGTAATCAACACACTCCTGAGTAAAAATGGGTACTGAATATTGGATTCTTAAATGTCCAAAACTGATATCAAAAACTGAAAAACAAAGATTAAAAATCTACAGTAGAGGTTAAACTCTTAAAAATACAATGTTAAAAACAAAAACAAAAACACAAAAATTTTAGAAATATATATGAAGTTCGGTTTAAAAAATGGGCTTCTCCTTTTTTTTTTTTTTTTTTGCAAGGTTATAGTGAAATGAAAATGAATGTTAAGGAGTAGTAGAGGACTTTAAAAGAAAATAAGAGAAAAAAAATAAAACAAGAAAAAAATTTTTTTTCCTAATTAAAAAAAATAGTAAAAATATATGAAAATGAAAGTTAAGGAGTAATGGGGGAGTAATAGGGAATTTTAAAAGAAAATAAAAGAGAAAAAATTAAAAAAGAAAAGAAAAAAGAATTTTTTTTTTTTAATTAAAGAAAAAAGTAAAAATATATCTAGGAATTTCTCTGGAGCTGTTGCAGTCAGTGTGGGTTCAGTTCAGTTTCAGATAGCTCCTTGTTCCAGCTTACACTTCTCGATATCTATAGGCCCCTTCCGGTGTAGTCGGTGTTAACTACAGGGATTTTAAACCTGTCACTTCTGAAGCAGTTCCCTTTGTTTATTTGGCTTCTGTTTGCTGGTCTCTTCAGTGTCTAATTTCCGCCCTGACACAGGCGGGCGGAGGTGGTCTCTTGTTCAGGTTCACTTGTTCAGTCGTGCTGTGGGGAGGGTGGGGCGCTGCAGACATATATCACCGGCCTGTGTGGGGAGCACTCATAGTGTTCCAGCCACACTGGGTTTGCCCTGCTCACGGGTGTGTGCTTTCCCCGTCTACACTGCTCAGGCTCCCAGCTGCTCTATATGGAGCAGGCCCTGTGTTGCGTGCAGTTCCAGTTTTAGGGTATTCCACAAAAGCGCGGACTCGGTTGGGCCTGCATTTTGTGCCTTCCCCGGTCCGAGCAGCTCAGGCAGCCAGGAGCTTGATGGGCGCACTCTCCCCAGGTGCGATGCACCTTATCCCCTCCGCAATCCCAGCCTCAGTTTCCACAGGCACCAATTGGGTGTGTGCGCCTTGTGTCTATTCTCTATTCTTGGGAGCTGGCCTCTAGCCACGACCCTCCCGGCGGATGTCGACCATCCAGAATCTCAGGAAGTCTTTGGTTAGAAACTGGAGGCCTGTTTGCAGTTTGGTAGGGGTGCCGTCTCTGGGGCCGAGTTTGTCCCTTTCCCCTCCCCCCTGCCTCCTGCCTCCGGCGGGGGTTGGGCCGGTCCGCCGCAGGCTAGCTATTCTCTGGAATTGTTCAGTCCCTTTGTTCTGCGAACGGCCGGCAGTGTGTTCAGGCTGGTTAATTTTCTCTCTGTCTCTTGCTATCCCACAGTTTAAGTTGCTACCTCACGTTAACTCCCTCCGATTGCCCTCAGGGCATTCGGGCCCAGTCCTTACCCTAAGCAATGCCGCCCGCTCCTCTCCCGTTCGGCCCCCACTTGCTGGTGGCGGATGCAGGCATCTGGGGTACTTTTCTGCTGGGAGTTGCTTTTTGGCATGTAATCTGTGGGTTTTATTTATTTTTCCTCCCAGTTAGGTTGCCCTCCGAGATTCGAAAACTTCCCCCAGACCTGCCAGTGAGAGGGTTTCCTGGTGTTTGGAAACTTCCTCTATTATGACTCCCTTTCTGGGACGGGTCTCCGTCCCTAGCTCTTTTGTCTATCTTTTTATCTTTTATATTTTGTCCTACCTCCTTTCGAAGACAGTGGGCTGCTTTTCTGGGCACCTGATGTCTTCTGCTAGCGGTCAGAAGTTGTTTCGTGAAGTTTGCTCAGCGTTCAAATGTTCTTTCAATGAATTGGTAGGGGAGAAAGTGGTCTCCCATCCTATTCCTCCGCCATCTTGGCTCCTCAAGCCATTTGTTCTTGATTCAATAATATATAACACCAAAAGAAACTATCTACAACAAGTAGGAGTCATTAAACATAGTGGTAATACATAGCAGGATTAAGCTCCCCATGTAGGCAATCCAACTTCTTTAGGAAAGTATTAGAGCCAACTGAGAGAGATAACAATCAAAGAGATAATGACTCAGAATTTTCCAGTACAGATGTAAGGCATGAATCATCAGGTAGTATAATAAAACCTTAGTGTTATTTACTCTTTCCAAGATACTCCGTAGTGAAACTGCAGAATACCAAAGACTAAGAGGAAAAATTTTAAGCTATTAGAAAATTAGATCACTAATATCTACAGAAGATTTCACAATAGTAGCAGCAGAAAATAGAGAGCTTAATGCTACAGGAAAAAAAAAAAAACTGTAAATTTGAAATTCTATGTTCTTATAAATGTTTATTCAAGAGTGATGATTTTTTAAATGACATTTTCAGACAAATGAAAACTTGGAGTTTATCATTTACATACCTTCACTGGAAAAAAAATTAAAGAATGTTCTTCAGAAAGAAGGGAGTTGAAGCCAGACAGGAGTTGAAGAAATTGGAAGTTGAAGTTGGGAGTTGAAGAAGACAGGAAGAAGCAATGCTGAAAAAAGAAAATGACCAACATGTAGGTAAATCTAAATAATTTCTACTTATATAAGAACATAATAAAAATAATATGTATTTTGGAGGATACAAAAAAAGAGGAACTAAAATACTAAGGAACTAAAAGTAGTAACATAAAAAAAAAAGGAACCAAGTCCTTTTATTTGTGGAGAGTGATTAGTTACAGACTCTCTTAATTCAAATGTATGTGTTCAAAAGATGAGAAGCAAACAAGTGAAAGGTATGGATTGGAAATAAGTAAGTAGCAAACCAACTGTTCACATAGAAATGCCGAACAACTATAACAAAGTATTAAACCTAAAAAAAGAGTACAATCAGATTATTTGACACATGTTTGATAAGCAAAATGTCAATCACATTTCCATATATCAGCAACAAACTGTCATAAAATGTAATTTTAGGGAAAAATATCAATTTACAATAACAGAAATCACAGGCACCTTGGCATAAGTCTAACAAATATTAGAGGAACTTAAGGGAGATTATTGGGGTTTTCCAGGTGGCATTAGTGATACAGAACCCACCTGCCTTTGCAGGAGACATAAGAGAAGCAGGTTCCATCCCTGGGTAGGGAAAATCCTCTGGAGGAGGGCATGGCAACTCTGCTCCAGTATTCTTACCTGGAGAATCCCATGGACAGAGGAACCTGGCGGGTTACAGTTCATCAGTTCAGTTCAGTCGCTCAGTTGTGTCCGACTCTTTGCAACCCCATGGACTGCAGCACACCAGGCCTCCCTGTCCATCACCAACTCCCAGAGTTTACTCAAACTCATGTCCATTGAGTCAGTGATGCCATCCAGCCATCCCATCCTCTGTCGCCCCCTTCTCCTCCTGCCCCCAATCCCTCCCAGCATCAGGGTCTTTTCCAATGAGTCAACTCTTTGCATAAGGTGGCCAAAGTATTGGAGTTTCAGCTTCAGCATCAGTCCTTCCAATGAACACCCAGGAGTGATCTCCTTTAGGATGGACTGGTTGGATCTCCTTGCAGTCCAAGGGACTCTCAAGAGTCTTCTCCAACACCACAGTTCAAAAGCATCAATTCTTCGGCACTCAGCTTTCTTCACAGTCCAACTCGCACGTCCATACATGACCACTGGAAAAACCATAGCCTTGACTAGACGAACCTTTGTTGGCAAAGTAATGTCTCTGCTTTTTAATATGCTATCTAGGTTGGTCATAACCTTCCTTCCATGGAGTAAGCGTCTTTTAATTTCATGGCTGCAATCACCATCTGCAGTGATTTTGGAGCCCCAAAAGTAAAGTCTGACACTGCTTCCACTGTTTCCCCAACTATTTCCCATGAGGTGATGGGACCAGATGCCATGATCTTAGTTTTCTGAATGTTGAGCTTTAAGCCAACTTTTTCACTCTCCTTTCACTTTCATCAAGAGGCTTTTTAGTTCCTCTTCACTTTCTGCCATTAGGGTGGTGTCATCTGCATATCTGAGGTTATTGATATTTCTCCCGACAATCTTGCTTCCAGCTATAGTTACAGTCCATAGGGTTGCAAAGAGTCAGATTACTGAAGCAACTTAGCACACACGCATGCAGGGAGAATAGTGGTCTCCTAATTACTGTCTGAAGCATCTATCGATCCACTTCTTATTTTTTCTCTTGATTGTACATCATGTTTTTTTGCTTCTTTACATGTCTCGTAATATTTTATTATATGCCAAACATTGTGTGTAGGAAAATGGATAGAGACTGAAGTATATTTTGTTCTGTTTCATTTGGGTTTTTCCCCGAGAGGGTAAGCTCTATGTCTGGCATCTAGGGTGAAGAAGTGATCATTCAAACTTCAAAAGAGGTCAAAACTTAATCTGTAACAGATACAATTTTAATAAAGATTAATCTCATTTTGCATAGCCCAGTGTTCAATCCCCCTAGGCTGCCTCCACCTAGAAACTAATCCCTTTTATCTTATCAGTATTAAGTTTAGAGGGGTTTGGCCTGCAGTTGCAGCTAATTCCATTCATCTTTGTTTTTAGCTACACCAAAGTCCTACATTCCAGGATCTCAAGAATGTAAAAGATTATTCAAACTCTTTATTATTTTAAGCCCTGCCTTCACTGATGCTCTATCAACAAAATTTGAGGTGGAGAAAAAATTATTATGCCAAGTGAACTAATAGTGTGTATGGGGTTCCTACAGACTCCAGTCTGCCCTCATTAGCCCTCATATTGCTGATAGCTTCATTGGTTTCCTCTTGACCCTACGAAATCCCTCTATTTTTCACAGACTTTTTTTTTTTTACTAGTTAACCATTGAAGGGTTCCTTCCTTCCTTCTCTCTTTTGCTGCTTATCTTCTGAACGAATTCACCATGACTACATTGCCTGTACCACAGTTTGTATGATTTTAATTTTATCTATCTCATTGTTGTTGTTGTTGTTGTTACCATGAGACAAAGTGTAACAAAGTTTATAATTTAAGAATATTCTCTAGCAGTTTTTTGGCCCCTAGATTAAAGTGGCAAGTGAGTGGAGAGAGTGAAACTTGTTAGAAGGTGATTGTTTTAGTGTGGACTAAAGATAATAACCTTAATCAAATCTTATAAGAAAGAATGTAGAAGAGTGAGCCAATCTGAGAAATCAGGATTTGTACTTATGGCAATGTGGAAATGCTGTAGAATGGAAAATAAGATTATAAGATTGTCTAGGACCAGTTTATGACTCTAATAGAGGATTTTTTTAAATTCAGCAGATCTTGAGAAATTTCAAGGAGTGGATTTTAAAGGGCTTCCCTTGTAGCTCAGTTGGGAAAGAGTCCGCCTGCAATGTGGGAGACCTGGGTTCGATCCCTAGGTTGGGAAGATCCCCTGGAAAAGGGAAAGGCTACCCACTCCAGTATTCTGGCCTGGAGAATTCAATGAACTGTATAGTCCATGGGGTCGCAAAGAGCCGGACACGACTGAGCAACTTTCCCTTAAATATTAGTCTAGAAATGACAAGGAGAACAGATTCAGCTCAGTTCAGTCATTCAGTTGTGTCTGACTCTTTGTGACTGCATGGACTGCAGCACGCCAGGCTTCCCTGTCCATCACTAACTCCCAGAGCTTGCTCAAATCATGTCCATCGAGTCGGTGATGCCATCCAACCATCCCATCCTCTGTCATCCCCTTCTCCTTCTGCTTTCAATTTTCCCAACATCAGGGTCTTTTCTAATGAGTCTGCTCTTCACATCAGTTGGCGAAAGGATTGGAGCATCAGCTTCAGCATCAGTCCTTCCAATGAATATTCAGGGTTGATTTCCTTTAGGATTGACTGGCTCAATTTCCTTTTAGTCCAAAGAACTCTCAAGAGTCTTCTCCAACACCACAGTTCAAAAGCATCAATTCTTCAGTGCTCAGCTTTCTTTACAGTCCAACTCTCACATCCATACATGTCTACTGGAAAAACCATAGCTTTGACTAGATGGACCCTTGTTAGCAAAGTAATGTCTCTGCTTTTTAATATGCTGTGTAAGTTTGTCATAGCTTTTCTATGAGAACAGAAAGGGAAATAAACAGATTAGAGAGGGAAATAAACTTTAGAAAGGGAAAGTCAAATAGGAAGAATGTTGACATAATGCACAGAACTTACTAAAGTTTCAAGCTAGGGTGGTATGGCAGGAATGGAAATGAAAGAATAATGACAGCAAGAAATAATAATCTTAATAAGTTTATTCCTTTTCATATTATGAAGGGATACATTATTACTTCTCAAAGGATTAATTTGAATCTGTATCACATTTCATCATTTTCAAAGTTTTTACTATGTACTTCCAGCACTTGATACCATCTTACTAAGTGATTTCTCAATGGATAATAGGAGAATAAATGGAAAATTAACCAATTTAAATGATTAACAGCTTCATAGCATCTGGCTACAGTTAGAATCCAAGCTAATAAATAAAGCCTCATAAATTCTAAAAAGTGTTTTCTATTAAAAATACTTTAAATGGGAACAGAATTATTATTTCAATAATGTAAATGAAAAGTGTGGTTAAATATACAATTATAAAAGGTAAAGGATTCTAATCCTGATTTTCAGCTATCAAGAGAATATTTTTCTAGATATGGTCAAACTGTAAACAAAGGCTTTCTCTAGTCTGACTATGAATTCTAAATTATCCTGAAATAAAAAACAGACCTTTGCATCTTCCCTCTACAGCAGGGTTCAGCAAACCTTTTTCAAAAAGATCCAGATAATAAAAGTTTTAGACTTTATGAGTCATACAGTCTCTGCCATAATTACTCCATTCTGTCATTGCACCATGAAAGTAGCCATGGGCAATGTAAAAAGAACAAACATGGCAGTATTCCAATAAATATTTTTTTTATAAAAACAGGTCGTGGGCCAGGTTTGGCTGGTGGACCATAACTTTCCAGCCCCTGCCACACAGAATGTGTCTGTATAGGAATATCCTGGAGACTTTACTAGTATAATCTGGAGCAGCGCTCTCCAATAGAAATGTAATATGAGCCACATAAGAAAACTAACTTTCTAATAATTATATTTTTAAAATTAATTTTGACCATATGTTTTTAACCCAATAGTACACGAGTTTGGATAGACTCTGGGAGTTGGTGATGGACAGGAAGGCCTGGCATGCTGCGGTTCATGGGGTCGCAAAGAGTTGGACATGACTGAGCGACTGAACTGAACTGAACTGATCTAGCATGTCATCATTTCAGCATATTATCAACATGTTTAAATTTATTAATGACATATTTTACATTCCTTTTTTCAAAGGAAGTTTTCAAAACCTGTTGTGTATCTTATGCTTACAGTATATTTCAATTCAGAGCAGCCACAATTCAATTGCCACTGACATATTAGACATTTCGTTTCCAGAGACTTCATAGTTATCTAAGATCTAACTTCTTCTTTTCCGTCTTGGAAATTACCCGCTGGTAAGACTATTTCTCACCTAGTAAGGTCTTCCCAGAACCCTCTTCCTTCTCTAGCCTCAACTTCATCAGCCTCACCACTAGAAACTATCTCAAGCATTGCTTCTCAAACTTTAATATACATAAAACATACTGGAAATCTTATTAAATTGCGGATTCTGTTTCAGTAGGTATGGGACAGACTCTGAGATTTCGCATTTCTAACAAGCTCCCAGGTGGTACCACTGCCACTGATCCATGGACTGTACCCTAAGTAGCAAGGATAGAAAAGACTACTCCCAAAAGGATAGCTATAACTGGAATTGATGTCCTAAATTTCCCTAAGAAGCTATCAGATCTAATCCCAGCATGCCTAACATCCCTGTTCAGGTCACCACCAGGAATGGAAGTTTCTAAAGCAGTACCACTCAATGAGAATATAGTACATATTATATATGTAATTTACATTATATTATATTATGAAGAGCTAATTCATTGGAAAAGACCCTGATGCTGGGAAAGACTCAAGGCAAAAAGAGAAGAGGGCAGCAGAGGATAAGATGGTTAGACAGTATCACCGACTCAGTGGACATGCTGCTGCTGCTGCTAAGTCACTTCAGTCCTGTCTGACTCTGTGCAACCCTATAGACGGCAGCCCACCAGGCTCCCCCGTCCCTGGGATTCTCAAGGCAAGAACACTGGAGTTGGTTGCCATTTCCTTCTCCAATGCATGAAAGTGAAAAGTGAAAGTGAAGTCGCTCAGTCGTGTCTGACTCTTAGCGACCCCATGGACTGCAGCCTACCAGGCTCCTCCGTCCATGGGATTTTCCAGGCAAGAGTACTGGAGTGGGTTGCCATTGCCTTTTCCGCATTGGACATGACCTTAAGCAAACTCCGGGAGATAATGAAGGACAGGGAAACCTGATGTGCTGCAGTCCATGGGGTCACTAAGTCACTAAGAGTCGGACATGACTTAGCGACTGAACAGCAACAACATATATATAATTTACAGTTTTCTAGTAGCCACATTTAAGTTTTTAAAAAGTGAAATTAAATTTTAATAATGTATTTTCTTTAACACAATATGTCCAGAATACTATTTTAACAGTTAATCAATACAAATATATTAATGATATATTTTAAATTCTTTTTTTTTTTTTTTTGGTACTAAGTCTTCAAAATCCAGTGTGTGTTTTATATTTCAGCACATCTTAATTCTGATAGGCACATATAGCTAGTGGCAACTGCACTGGACACTGTAAGGTAATCATCATGGTTATCTCTATGTGGCTCTTTACCTCCACAAGCCTGACCCAGCTTCCATTCCCTTTCTATTTCCATCAAACCCTCCTACTATATTTTTTGGAACTCCTGGTCGGGCATCAGGTGAAAAAAAGAAAAACCCTCTATTACTAACCTCATCTCAAAAATGTTCATTTCAATCTCTTCCTGTGACAGCAACCTGTGTGAGCTGAGTTACTCAGTCATGTCCAACTCTTTGTGACCCTTTGGGCTGTAGCTCGCCAGGCTCCTCTGTCCCTCAGATTCTCCAGGCAAGAATACTGAAGCTGAGTTGCCACACCCTCCTCCAGGGGATCTTACAGACTGAACCAGCGTCTTTTCAATCTCCTGGATTGGCAGGTGGATTCTTTACCTCTAGTGCCACCTGGGAAGCTCTAGATAACCTACTATACCACCTCTAAAATCTAGATTTAATTATCACATTTAAAAAATGTTTAATGTTTCCAGCTCACTCAAACTTCAGTACCCATATGCCAACAATTCTTCAGACCATTGTACCCACCCATCAATTGATTCAGCCTCATACTTTTTCTCATACAATCAATCCTCATATCATCAATATAATATCCCATGGTCCATCACTGTAATCATTATGCTATATATTGCCTTGACCTTATTTTCCTTATTGAACTTGCTGATGAACCTAATATTGGTAAATACATCATACCACCTACTTTCAACCCTAACTAAAACAGATAAATGTGGTTAGGGGAAAACATATGATCATGCTGATTGATCACATTTAAATTTTTTCACTACAAATGTCAAATCATCTTTTATATTACTGACTGTTAGATGACAATTTCATTCATTTCATTGAAAAATTAAAAACTATCAGAAGAGATAGTTTCCTCCTATAACCAAATCTACTACCTATAACCACTACCTTCCCCTTCTATTAATCAAATAACCAATTCTCAGTTCTTATTTCACTCAAATTCCTGGTGACATTTTCTATTATTAGTTATTCCCTCCTTTTTCAAATTTCTTTTTGTTGTTGTTGTTTGGTGATGTTTTCTGGGTTGTTCTCCTACAGCACTGGTTATTCCTTTTCAGTCTCTTTTGATGCCTCATTTTCTTCTTTGTGACCTCTGTCTTTTGGAATGTCCCAAAGCCATCTTTGGGCCTTTTCTGTGTCCAAATTTAATCCTATAATGATCTCATCCAGTTACATGGCTTGAAATGATATTTATAAGTTTGAGGTTACAAAATGTTTCTCTCTCTCAACTCCAGATTTCTTTGTGAGTCCCACACTATCTACTCATGGATATTTAATCAAATTTAACCTGGCCAGAATGAAGTTTTTCTTTCATTTTCATTCTGTTCCACTTCACTTTTCTGCCACTCAGTTAAAGTCATCATCACCCTTCTCCTCCTCATCCAATTCCTCGACAAGTTCTACAGCTCTGTCTCCAAAATCGATCCTGAATCCCACCATGTCTCATCTCCACTGCTATGGTTCAAGACACCATAATAATTTCTTTTTCAGGCTTCTAAGATACCCTTCTATCTGGTTTCATTGCTTTCATTCTGCTTGCCTATCTTTACCCTCAAGTTTATTCTTTACAAAGCAGCAGGAGTCACCTTAAAGCATAAACATATAACCTTTGATTGCTTCCATCATGTTTAGGATGAAATTCAAGCTCCTTATCATGACCTTTAAGAGTTTACTCCTGGTCACTACTTATTTGTCCCAGTACTTTCTCCTGTGTCACTCCACTCTAGCCACATCAGCTGTATTTAAATTTTAATAAGCCAGTATGTTCTGGTCTCCAAGCCTTTACATTTCATCTGGAACATTCATCCCCAGAATCTTCAGAGGGCTCGCTTTTTTACGTCATTAATGCCCCAGCTTGAATGTCAACTCAATAACAGATCACCCTGTCTCAAATAATTCCCCTTGACACTCCCTAATCTTTTAAATGGCTTCATTTTTCTTCATAGCCCTTATAGCTACCTGAAGTTTTGTGTGTGTGTGTGTGTGTGTGTGTGTGTGTGTGTGTTTATTGTCCCTGCTGGGTCTTCGTTGCTTCATGGGCTTTTCTCGAGTTGTGGCAAGTGGGGCCTATTCTTTGTGGCGGTATGGGGGCTTCTCATTGCAGTGGCTTCTCTTGTTACTGAGCACAGGCTCTAGGGCACATGGACTTCAGCAGTTGCAGTGCATGGGCTCAAGAGCACAGGCTCAATCAATAGTTGTAGCTCACGGGCTTAGTTGCTCTGTGGCACGTGGGATCTTCCTGGACCAGGGATCAAACCGGGGTCTCCTGCATTGGCAGGCAGATTCTTTACAACTGAGCCACCAGAGAAGCCCTGAAGTCATATTTTTAATTGTCTCTTTACTTTCTGTTGTTTCACTCCCTTAGTAAAAAATAAGTTCATCCAATGAAGGGATATCATGCTGCTCACTGTTGTATCTCCTGCATTTAGAACAATATCTGGCTCACAGTGAGTACTGAGTAAATGAGTATGCAAGATTTCAGGAGACAATTCAGTTGTTCGACCAAATCAGAATTTGCTACTTCACTTGTCTTCTAATGTTGACCTGGTCATACTAAGTCAAATAGACATCTGAGAATGAAAGGTTCCAGTATAAATGAATCCTGTAATCTGTTCCATACCAGGGAGCTTGTTCCAATGCTTGTTAGTAGTTGGATGCAGAAATTCTCAGTGATCCCTGCTAATCAACTAATTTGCCTGTTTCTATCAATACTAGCTGTTAGTTTCTGCTGGCCAGTCTCCACCTAACTTCCCTTACAAGAGCTTGCTTTTAAATCAGGATTTTTCTTTGCTGGCTTTGCCATCTCCTTGCTTGGCTTTTCTTTCTTTAACAAGCACAACAGCATGCTGCTGCATCTTCAAAGAGTAAATTAATTCCGTCCGCAAAAGGGTCAAGTGCTAGAAAGTGCATAGCCATGCAGTTTGCATGGCAGGATACAGAAGATATGATGCTAATAAGATTCTAAGATGAGAACAGCAGACTGTCTCTGGGGATTCAGATGAAGGGGTCTGTAAATTTTAAAAGAAATGGTCTCCGAAAACTAATGATGTCTGCTTTCCAATTCATTAATAATGTGGAGCAGGGAGATGGGAGTGAGATCCAGGCCATGCTTTGAAATATCAAAATGTAACGAGGAAGAAAACAGTAAGAGCGATCTCAATGGGGT
Source organism: Cervus elaphus (assembly GCF_910594005.1). NCBI lineage: Eukaryota > Metazoa > Chordata > Mammalia > Artiodactyla > Cervidae > Cervus > Cervus elaphus. The sequence goes on from NC_057818.1 coordinate 39,289,976, forward strand.
CATAAAGCTGGGAGAAGGAGGCAAACTATAAGAAGATGCGGTGGTGCTGGATGGAGGGGAGGGAATCAGTCCACCCCATGTGTGTATATTTATGTGCATATAGTACCTTTATCTATACACGAGTAGATAAAAAGTTCTTCTGCTAGGAAAAAAAAAAAAACACTGCAACATTGATAAGGCTTTTGCAATTTTCATATTTAAGGCGACTCAGAGAGAATATTTCAAGTATTGTAAAAACACGTCTAAGCTGTCTGCCTTTCTGTATTTACAAACCCTGCCCTTCACCTCTTTGTATTGCATACAAGGAACTGAGTAACAAGAACCTCAACCTTGTTTGTAGTTAATAGTGGAAGAAAAAAACCCTCAGGCAAAGCCTAATGAACCAAGAGCAATTCTGAGCTCTCCTCTGTAATATCTGCCGAGGCAGTGTCTTTCCAAGGGCTGCCTGGACATATCGTGTGACCTTGCTGCTTTACATCATTAAAATTTCCCATTACTGGAATGGTGTTTGCATGGAGGGGCCGTTGTGCAGATATTATGGCTGAGTTTCTCCCTGCTGCATTCGGAGTTTGTGCTAATAGAAAATGCTTCTCTGCTTGAACAGTTCCCTTGAGCTGGGAGGTGTGCAGCAGCGGGAGAGTTTAGCTTTGGCTTTTATTTTGACAAAGCTATTACATTTTGCAGATTGAGGTTATGGTCCTTTCTCCTATCTCTGTATTTTTTCTGCATGATATTTTCTGATCTCCCTTTTAAAACCCCCATTAGTTACGATTGAGGCTCTGGGGTGGCAGCCTGCCTTGAAGCCGTAATATTGTCAGCTATTCTTACAAGCCCACTAAATAGACTGACTGATTCAGTAGTGTTCAGTCATGTGTAACCTTTCCAAGGGGGGCTAGCTTCAGAAGGAGGACATATGTGCCGGACAGACACTTGTGTGTTTGTGTTTGTGTTTGTATGTGTGTGTATGAGGACCACAACCCCAAGGTACCAACAATCTTAAAAACAAAAGTGCAATCTCATTCTCCAGGGCTGCAGATTCTATCTGCTGTGTCTTCCTTCTGAGCTTCCTTCTCCCGCAGGCGGCCGACTGCACCATGAAAACTGTGGAGTCTGACAGCATTGGTGGCATTTCCAAACTCCAGGACACCCTCAGCCTGTTTTACTACCCTCTTAAGAAGCTGCTGTTCTGGCTATTCTGTTCTACACTTTGTTTCATCCACGTCATAGTGTGACATGTTCATGCAACTCTAATCTTATAATTTTAGCAGAAAGTTCACAATAATGAAAGATGTTTGCCTAGAGGGAGTGGAAATACTTCACAGCACTGGTTATACAGTCATAAACTGTTTAGAACTGACTGAAAGGGTGAGATTCCTTGGTCAGCCCTCCTAAATCTCTAAGCAAACCATAGCTGATTGAGAGACTTTGAATCCTTACTGCTCAGATTTCTAAAGTAAGAGAATGTGGCCATTTCTTTCTCTATGGCTTTCCTATTTTAAGTAAGCACAGTGAACTCTTCCCAATAAATCCTTCTGAATCTGGGAGCGTAGCACAGCCACATGCCTTAAACACTTCACTTTGTCCACCTTCTCCTGACAGCGTGGGACGTCGTGGTCTAGAGTGGGGAGGGTCACGGAGAGCGGTGGTAGAGGTGAGGAATTTATTTCCCCAGGAAATCTCATTAGTGATGCAGTGCCTGTTTTTCATTGAAGTTTCTGCTCTTCGGCTTTGTTTTCGGCTGAGTAACCGAGCCTGAAAGCCGTCTGGTGACTCACAAAAGGTCACACTGAGAGTTGGGGGCACGGACCGGAGCTCGCTGCCTACCTGTGATTGATGTGTATTAAAGCTGTCTTGAGCCACTCATAAACACAGCAAGAATCCTGTTCTCTTTTCATCAGTGCTCTTGACCAAGACTTGATTTACTGTTTTGAAATCAGCTGCTCCTTCAGTTCTCTACAATAGCTTCTTTAATAGCTTGTCATAACAGTTGATGACAATTTGGGAAGGCTCACATATTCAATATATTTTTTAAATTGACTTCGCACTATTTCAGGTACCAAGGCTTTATAAACAGTCTAATTGTTCCATGAGTGTTTGCTGACCTAAAGGAAAGTGTTGATGAATCAGACCCTCCTTTTCTATCTATGAAGGTATTGAGATGTGTATTCAATATCATAGCAAATTGCTACTGAAAATTGGTTCCATGTCCCTGAGGCTACTTACCTCAAAAGGTGAAACGGCAGAAGTACCTGCTAGACAAGACCAACCAGCTTTGCTATTTCTTTCTCTTTTTTTGAGATTTCTTGATGATATTCTTTTAAAGTTTGTCCTGACAAGGGATTGAAATTGGATCCAAGTGTTATAAGAGACCGTGCAGTTCTTATTCTAGTAAAGAATAATAATAATCATTTATACCCATTGAGTGTGTTTGTCAGTTTGATATCTATGATTGTATAATGAAGTTTAAGACTGATGTCAATTCGACTAATTCTTTCTCTATGGCTTTCCTGTTATATAATCTCAGAAGAAAAGCTGTACTAGCATATAACAGCAACAATTTAAAACAAATCTCTAGTTCTAATTGTTTTGTTACCTTTTGATAGCTTGGGAAAGTTGAACTGATCCCCAACCACCCAATAGCCACTTCCACAGCTGTGTCCAGGAATGCCTACTGCGGCGATCTTAAGAATGTCTAACCTCCAACTTGCCAAGTACAGCGACCACTGAGAATGGATTACCAGTCACACAGAATAGATGCCAGTGCTGCTATACTAGGACATCTCACTGAACATTAGTTCTGTTCTGTATTCCTCTCCACATGTACTACTTCTCCCTGTCCTTAAATTTCACTTCTTACGTGAATCCCTTCATATTCCATACAGTTCTGTTTCTTGATTCTGAGTTCCTACAATATGCATAGCCTGTGCCTTCCAACTGTCCCTACGCCGTGAGCTCTCTGCTGTTGTTATTCTACTTTTGACTTCCCCACAGCACAGTGTTGTGGCACATATATTTCAAAAATATTTTTGAACGTAGAATATTCTGATGAAAATACTCAGAGATAATGTTTGAAAGTGCTACATTTAGCATAGACCTAACTTGAATTTCCTTTCTGGACTTGAACTTGGTATCCAACTCCCATTTTCTTTTCGAGGGGCCACCTGAAACAACTACATTTCAGCAAAGAACTGTAGCATCAAGATGCTTATCAGTATCTTTTCCACAGTAAGTTTTATTTTCTCATATTCTCTGTTTTCCAGACGTTGAGGCACTTTGCACTATTATCTTGAATTTGGAGTAGAATTGTGGGTGCAACTGCTATAGCAATGGAAGAGTTTAATTTCCCCAAAAACCTATGGAGAGCTGTGCACAGAATAGTTGAATTTATATATATATTAGGTCACAGTTTCAGATTCAAGAGGCATATATCATTCCTCTTCATAACATTAAAAAATTACACATTCAGAGAAATTTATAGAAAGTCCCCAAGTATTTGGATTTTTGTTGAAAGTTGAGTTTGATTATTTGGAACTAGGAACGTTTTTTTCCCCATATACATGATATCAAGAGAGTCAAGGTTTCAAGCTAGCCCTACAGTGAATCATTATTAAAGCCTCTGGTGAGGACAAGACCCTGAACTCTGTCAACAGGGTTTTGGAAAAGAAGGTGAAGGATTCTCTGAGAAAGACTGTGAGGGTAGCACCTCTGAGGTATTGGGTATGTCCCCAGGTGATGCTAATGTATTTCTTTTATAAAGCTAGAGTAGGACATAAGGGGTCATAAAGCAAATGTGAGTAAGTGGAAAATTGCAGGTTGCTTTCTGAAAGCAACTTGGGTAAGCCATGGAGGACAGTAAAAGGAGCATCAGAACAGAATTAGGAGAACTAGTTCTAGTCCTAGCTCTTTTACAGTTTCTCTGGTTAGCTTCAGTAAGTCACTGCACCCCTCTGGACCTGTTTCCTCATCTACAAAAGGAATAACTCCTTTGTATAAGGCTTCTTTCAGCTAGAGCAAACCACAACAACCATCTTTCCTATAAGTCTACCGAAATTTTTGTTCTGTCCTCTTCATGCTGCCTCTGTATCTTTTTATATTTATTTCATTCTACTGAATCCAGTCAGTCCTTCCATTTAACCCACTTCTTTTCACCTCCTCTTTCCCACAGGCTAGCCATAACAAAATAGAGGGGGAGGAGGGAAACACCTCCTGGTTATCATAGACCATATACTATTTGTGATAAATATATTCATACTTTTTCTCTCTCTTAACTAAAAACCCCTTGGGAACAAAGAATATACCTTCTTTTGTTTATTTCTATAATATATCTTAAAGAACATCATAGATGTAGAAAATTTAATGATGACAATGATGTTGAACCCAGACTCCCGCATTACAGGCAGATTCTTTACTAGCTGAACCGTAAGGGAAGCAATGATGTTGACACATTGAATAAAAAAGTAGTATTCCCTCACAGATTTTTAAAAAGTGTATTTACAAAGAAAAAGGAACAATGATGCCTTTCTAAATTCATTTAGAGCAATGAAGCTCCTGGGGAAAACAACTGGGATTTAAGAGGGCAGGAAAAATATAAGATAGTTGGCTGGTTCGCATTTGATATCTTCATGGCATCCTCCCAGGTGAAAAAACCTGGCTTACTGAGTGAGACATATTAGTTGGAATTTTGATTCACTTCCAGAATGTTGTATTTGGGGATTACTAAGGTGCATGAGGAAACTTTTTAGGGGATGAAGAAGGGGTAAAAACATTTGATACCTTGATTCTTGCAGCAGCTACACAACTATATAAATTTACACCTTAAAAGAATGATGTTATTGATGTAAGTTATGCTTTAGTAACCTGACATAAAATAAAAAGATCATAAAATATTATCTCATGATGTACTCTGCATATAAGTTAAATAAGCAGGGTGACAATATATGCCAAGGAGCCTTGGCGTACTCCTTTTCCTATTTGGACCCAGTCTTTTGTTCCATGTCCAGTTCTAACTGTTGCTTCCTGACCTGCATACAGATTTCTCAAGAGACAGGTCAGGTGGTTTGGTATTCCCATGTCTTTCAGAATTTTCCACAGTTTATTGTGATCCTCACAGGCAAAGGCTTCGGCGTAGTCAATAAAGCAGAAACAGATTTTTTTGGAATTTTCTTGCTTTTTCTATGATCCAGTGGATGTTGGCAATTTGGTCTCTGGTTCCTCTGCCTTTTCTAAATCCAGCTTGAACATCTGGAAGTTTACAGTTCACGTATTGCTGAAGCCTGGCTTGGAGAATTTTGAGCATTACTTTACTAATGTGTGAGATGAGTGCAATTGTGCAGTAGTCTGAGCATTCTTTGGCATTGCCTTTCTTTGGGATTGGAATGAAAACTGACCTCTTCTAGTCTTGTGGCCACTGCTGAGTTTTCCAATTTTGCTGGCATATTGAGGGCAGCACTTTCAAAGCATCATCTTTTGGATTTGAAATAGCTCAACTGGAATTCCATCACCTCTACTAGCTTTGTTCATAGTGATGCTTCCTAAGGCCCACTTGACTTCACATTCCAGGATGTTTGGCTCTAGGTGAGTGATCACATCATCGTGATTATCTGGGTCATGAAGATATTTTTGTACAGTTCTTCTGTGTATTCTTGCCACCTCTTCTTAATATCTTCTGCTTCTGTTAGGTCCATACCATTTCTGTCCTTTATTGAGCCCGTATTTGCATAAAATGTTCCCTTGGTATCTCTAATTTTCTTGAAGAGATATCTAGTCTTTCCCATTCTGTTGTTTTCCTCTATTTCTTTGCATTGATCGCTGAGGAAGGCTTTCTTATCTTTCCTCACTGTTCTTTGGAACTCTGCATTCAAATGGATATATCTTTCCTTTTCTCCTTTGCTTTTAGCTTCTCTTCTTTTCACAGCTATTTGTAAGGCCTCCTCAGACAGCCATTTTGCTTTTTTGTATTTTTTATCTTGGGGATGGTCTTGATCCCTGTCTTCTGTACAGTGTCACAAATCTCTGTCCATAGTTCATCAAGCACTCTGTCTATCAGATCTAGTCCCTTAAATCTAATTCTCACTTCTACTGTTATAATTGTATGGGATTTGATTTAGGTCATACCTGAATGGTCTAGTGGTTTTCCCTACTTTCTTCAATTTCAGTCTGAATTTGGCAATAAGGAGTTCATGATCTGAGCCACAGTCAGCTCCCGGTCTTGTTTTTGCTGAGTGTATAGAGCTTCTCCATTTGACTGCAAAGAATATAATCAGTCTGATTTCAGTGTTGGCCATCTGGTGATGTCCATGTGTAGAGTGTTCTCTTGTGTTGTTGGGAGAAGGTATTTGCTATGACCAGTGCGTTCTCTTGGCAAAACTCTATTAGCCTTTGCCCTGCTTCATTCTGTACTCCAAGGCCAAATTTGCCTGTTACTCCAGGTGTTTCTTGATTTCTTACTTTTGCATTCCAGTCCCCTATAATGAAAAGAACATATTTTGGGGGTGTTAGTTCTAAAAGGTCTTTTAGGTCTTCATAGAACTGTTCAGCTTCTTCAGCTGGGGCATAGACTTGGATTACCTTCGTACTGAATGGTTAACATCATGAGAAACGCTGGGCTGGATGAAGCACAAGCTGGAATCAAGATTGCTGGGAGAAATATCAATAACCTCAGATATGCAGATGACACCATCCTTATGGCAGAAAGTGAAGAAGAACTAAAGCGCCTCTTGATGAAAGTGAAAGAAGAGAGTGAAAAAGTTGGCTTGAAGCTCAACATTCAAAAAACTAAGATCATTGCATCCAGTCCCATCACTTCATGGCAAATAGATGGGGAAACAGTGGAAACAATGGCTGACTTTATTTTTGGGGGGCTCCAAAATCACTGCAGATGGTGACTGCAGCCATGAAATTAAAAGACGCTTACTCCTTGGAAGGAAAGTATGAGCAACCTACCCACTCCAGTGTTCTTGCCTAGAGAATCTCAAGGACGGCAGAGCCTGGTGGGCTGCCGTGTATGGGGTCACATAGAGTCAGACACGACTGAAGCATCTTAAGCAGCAGACAGCATATTAAAAAGCAGAGACATTACTTTGTCAACTAATGTCCGTCTAGTCAAGGCTATGGTTTTTCCAGTAGTCATGTATGGATGTGAGAGTTGGACTGTAAAGAAAGCTGAGTGCTGAAGAATTGATTCTTTTGAACTGTGGTGTTGGAGAAGACTCTTGAGAGTCCCTTGGACTGCAAGGAGATCCAACCAGTTCATCCTAAAGGAGATCAGTCATGGATGTTCACTGGAAGGACTGATGTTGAAGCTGAAACTCCAATAATTTGGCCACCTGATATAAAGAACTGACTCATTGGAAAAGACCCTGATGCTGGGAAAGATTGAGGGCAGGAGGATAAGGGGACGACAGAGGATGAGATGGTTGGTTGACATCACCAACTCAATAGACATGGGTTTGGGTGAACTCCAGGAGTTGGTGATGGACTGGGAGGCCTGGTGTGCTGCAGTGCATGGGGTCGCAAAGAGTTGGACACGACTGAGCGACTGAACTGAAAATATTATTTATGCTAGAACAAAGATAATCCAGTAAAATGATTTGTAGGCTTATTTTAAACTTATAAGAGGAAACTACAAGAAAATATAAGAAATTACATTTTAAAATTTAACCAAATTGACTAGGAACAAAATAGTATCCCCTTTTCTATTCTTTTAACATTTCTGAAAGCATATCAGAATATTGCTACTTGTGCATACACTTGTCATTAACTCTGTGCTAGTTCTAGTAGATGGGCTTCCTAGGTGGCTCAGTGGTAAAGAATCTGCCTGCCATTGTAGATTCAGTCCTGATTTGGAAAGATCCCTTGGAGGAGGAAATGGCAACCCACTCCAGTATTCTTGCCTGAAAAATCCCATGGACAGAGAAGCCTGGCAGGCTACATACAGTACATGGGGTCACAAAGAGTTGGACACAGCTTAGAGACTGAACAACAGCACACACAGTTCTAGTGGATATAGTTGATATGAACCAATACTAACTGCTTTTGTAACACTGCTAATTAAAGCCACCTGTAACTATTAATTTGGTTTGAGTTATATGATTTCATAGTGAATTGAGAAGCCACTGAGTTGAATGCCAGTGTATATATGTAATTACCCCTCCCTTTTGGAAATATAAATAGCCTTATTGATTCAAGTTGGCTGCTTAGACTTTCTATCAGTGGTTGCTTAAGTTTGATTGTTGTAGCTCAGGTTTTGGTCCTTTTTTCAGATAAGAATGCTGGTGACATCATCTAATATTTGGATGAATATTTTCAAAGCTCAACTTTTCTTCATTTAGGTCTCTTAAGGATTATAGAACAACTTACCAGTTTGTGCTTTCATGAGCAACTGATATTCTTAACTTCTGTCATTGTATGTGTGAAAGGTTGCAAGTAATGGCTAATCTATTTTCCAGATCTATTCTTTTCTTCCATCATAATAGAGTTACAACAAGTGACATGCCTAGTCACATTTCCCAGCCTCCTTTGCAGTTAGTATGATTAAATGAGTAAGTTCTCTCCAGTGGTATGTGAATGGGCATGATGTATACAACTTTTAGGGTGGGGCTTTTAAGAAACCAGATATTCCTTCTCTGTGCTGTCTTTTTCCTTCTACTAGTTGGAAAGAAAGAAAGAGGGTTGATGTGTGTTTCTTTGCTTTAGGGAGCAGTGGGAGAAAATCTTTCCCATTGTGCTTCTAGAAAACTTCCTCTTACATCTGGAAGACATGGCCACACCTAGCTCCAAGACTGTCTGGAAATGGTTATCTAACTCTTTCAGTCTCCATAGTTGGAAGTAGGAAAGGGATAAGGGGATTAGAAATGGGTAGCCAATAAACAATGTCTCAAATAATGGCCTAAACAGGTAATGCAATACATTAGAAGAAGAAAAACCAGTTTGGATGAAGAAAATGAAAAAAATTAAAAAGCAGAAAATAATGAAGTAAGCAAAAAACCTGAAAAGACTACTTAGTTCTTTTTTTTTTTTTTTTACTTAATTCTTTAAAATTCCAGCATAGTTGTGCAATCTCTGGCAATTCTGATCAAGAAAAAAATAGAGGAGACACAAAAAAACCACAAAAGATAGGTAAGATAAATATAGACATGGAAAAAATTTTTGAAGTGTGAGAGAAAGTTAGGTTTCAATTAATGCTAACAAATTTGAAATCTAAATTAAAAGGTTGATTTCTCTAGAAAAATATGTATAACAAAAATATGTATAAGAAAAGATAGTATAGGGTCGTAGAAGAAATTTTTAAAGTAGTCAAAGATGCATCCCTTAAAAAAACCAGATCAAATGACATTATGGTTAACATATTAAAATCTAAACACATAATTCTTCAGTTTAAAAAAAATTTCCAAAATATAAAAAGACGGAAAGCTTCCCCAGTAACTCAGGTTGGTATATGGTTAGCATAATCTTGATTATAAATCCAAACAAATAATATCAAATAATAAGAGAACAAGCCAATTTAATCTATGAATGTATCTTTAAATCCTAAATAAGTAAAACTCTACACTGCTTTAAAAGAAAATAATGTATTTCTAACAGGTATAAGATTCATGTTTTGATTAATTAAAATTTAATGTCTGGAATGCAAGGATAGTTTAACATTAATAAACCTATTAATTTAATATATTATCAGATTAAAGTAGAAAATCACACAATCATATAAAAAAGATGCCAACAAATAGTTTAACAACTATCCCTAATTGAAAGCAATTAAAAAAATCCTTTGGCAAGCAGAGGAAGATAAACACCTTAATCCAATAAAGGTATATTTCAGAAATCAATAATAAAAATTATAATTAAAAGTGTTTGGCAGAGATGGCTTCCTGTACCCTACTACCAGTTCTACCCTTCTTCCTTAGTAATATAACCTGAATTTTTAGCCAGCCTTATAGTTGCCTGGAATAAAAAACCACATTTCTCAGTTGCCCTGGCCACTAGGTATAGCCATGTGACTAGATTGGCTATGGTTAACCAATGGATATAAATAAAAATACTGGAGCAACTGTCCTTGTCAACAGGATGAATTTCAAAAGCCTGCAGTATTAAGTTACAAAAGGCTACATATGTTTTGATACTAACTATGTAAATGTTAAGAAACACACCAGATAATAAATATAACTTATAGCTGCACATTAAAATAATAAAATATTTAAAATGTGCATAAAAATGAAACATATCAATGTCAGAGTGAATGAGAATGAAATAGTTGGTGCTTTATCTTTATTTATAATATTTTATTTCCTTAAGATTAATAAGAACAGAAGCAAAAAAGTCCTGAACCAAATATGGCAAGCAAACAGCTATTAAACTTGGGTCATATTAGAAGACTTGGCTATTAAATTAAGGTATTATTTTATGTGCTTTTCTATGTGCATAATTTTTAAATTTTAGCTGTATAAAATAAAGACTTGAAACAAAAGGAAGTCAAAATAAAACAGCAGGGGTGAATATGGAAAGAGGAAGGAGAAGTCCCAGCCCCATTATTTGGTTCTTTCTCAGATTCCAGGATGATTGACCATACAGGAGCCCCAGGGCTTGGCCTAATTGCCTCCTCCCTGAGTAAATAAATGTCCCAAAGCAAAGGCTAAAGGTAGCCTCTTTGATTCGTCATATCCCAGAGATTGTTCTGATGAGGGAATCAATTCAGATGCTCTATTGCTAGCAGAAGATTATTAAATGACTACAATCAGTGTAAAACTACCCTTATACTTCTATTTACTGCAAGGCTTGAGGTTTTTTTTCTTCTGAATTTATCTAATAAAGTTAAATCAAGATATTAGAAAATAAAATGTAATACAAAATCCCTTCATAAACAGAAACACAAAGCAAAAAAAGCCTAAAAGTAAACTTAATAATAAATATGCAAGACTTGTGTGGAACAAAACTGGAAAAATGTACTGAAAATCATGAAAGGAAATCTAAACAAATGAAAAGATCTATTATTCCCTAAATAAGAACACTCAGTAATTCACCAGTGTTAATTCTCCTCAAGTTAACCTATACATTTAAATAAAATCTCAGTAAAATGGACCTTGATAAGCTAACCCTGAGATTCATCTGAAATAGAATCTCCAGGAATATTTTTCAAAAGACAATGAGAAAAAGTGACCCATAAAAATATTTAAATAAACTATAAAACTTTAATACTTGAAACAGTGTGGTATTGACAGGTAAATAGAAAAACAGAACTGAGTGGACAGTCCAGAAACAGATTCATATAGACAAGATTTTAATATAATAAATTTTGTATTTCAAATCAGAAAAGGAAAATACATATATCTTAACTGTGACATTCACAAATACAAATCCCAAATGGATTAAAGAGCTAAACTTAATGAACATCAAGTTTATAAAACCATCAGAAGAAAATATAGGAAACTATTTATTTTATGATGGAGAGGGTGTCCTTAAACTAAAAACAGTGTCAAGAATTCATAAGTATAACATAGACGTTGGGTTTCATAAAAATTGAGACAAATTGTGAGAACATATTTGCAAAGATGTATAACTGAAAAAGGGTTAATAAATAATCAGAATATATAAAGAGATCCTAAAAATCAATAAGAAAAATCCAATTGAAAGTGAGAAAAAGATATAAAAAGACAAATGTAGAATAAGAACAAAAACAGCCAACATACATGTGAAAAGATTGTCTATCTCATTAATAATCAGGCAGAATGCAATTTTAAAAAAGAATGAGATTTGCCAGTAGGTTGGCCAGTGCTTTAAAGATGAATGTTTCTTGGTATTAGAGGCTGAGAAGATGTATACTCTTGTACATCCATTACCTCTCTCTTCTACTTTCCCCCTTGCTAACTCCAGTCCTACCGTACTGCCTCCTTTTTTTCTTAGTACACACTAACTTTCTGTCCTCTCCGGTTACTTTTACTTGCTGTTCCCTCTACCTTGATCCTTTTCCCTCAGATGTATTATTATGTGTGACTTGCTCCAGTTCTTCAGTTCAGTCACTCAGTTGTGTCTTACTTTTTTCAACCCCATGGACTGCAGCACGCCAGGCTTCCCTGTCCATCACCAACTCCTGGAGCTTGCTTGAACTCATGTCCATCAGGTCAGTGATGCCATCCAACCATCTTATCCTCTGTCATCCCATTCTCCTGCCTTCAATCTTTCCCAGCATCAAGGTCTTATCCAATGAGTCACCTCTTCGTATCAGGTGGCCAAAGTATTGGAGCTTCACCTTCAGCATCAGTCCTTCCAATTCTTAAGCTCCAGTTCTTAGTTCAAGTTTTTCTCAGAGATTACCTTTTTTTAAGCCAGGTAAATGTGTGACTTTCCTATCACTCCTAAAACCTTTCAGTTCAGTTCAGTTCAGTCGCTCAGTCATGTCCAACTCTTTGCAACCCCCTGAACTGCAGCACACCAGGCCTCCCTGCCCATCACCAACTCCCGGAGTTTACCCAAACTCATGTCCATTGAGTTGGTGATGCCATCCAACCATCTCATCCTCTGTCGTCCCCTTCTCCTCCTGCCTTCAATCTTTCCCAACATCAGGGTCTTTTCAAATGAGTCAGCTCTTCGCATCAGGTGGCCAAATTATTGGAGTTTCAGCTTCAACATCAGTCCTTCCAATGAACACCCAGGACTGATTTCCTTTAGTATGAACTGGTTGGATCTCCCTGCAGTCCAAGGGACTCTGAAGAGTCTTCTCCAACACCACAGTTCAAAAGCATCAATTCCTTGGTGCTCAGCTTTCTTTATGGTCCAACTCTCACATCCATACATGACTAATGGAAAAACCATAGCCTTGACTAGACAGACCTTTGTCGATAAAGTAATGTCTCTTCTTTTTAACATGCTGTCTAGGTTGGTTATAACTTTCCTTCCAAGGAGTAAGCGTTTTTTAATTTCATGGCTGCAGTCACCATCTGCAGTGATTGTGGAACCCCAAAAATAAAGTTAGCCACTGTTTCCATTGTTTCCCCATCTATTTGCCATGAAGTGATGGAACCAGATGCCTTTAGACCTGCTTTTTTTCCCCCCACATGTTAAATAGGTGGTGGGTAGGTAGGTAAGTAAGTAGGTAGACAGACAGGTAAGTAGGTAGGTAAGTAAGTAGCCTCTGTGTAAATTTTTTTTGAATGACTGAAAAAATACTGCCACTGGAGAAATTATAAATTGGTACAAATTTTTGGAATATTTTGCATTTAATTAAATACTAAAACAAATAAAATGTGGGTACTCTTTAACCTAGCAATTCCACTTCTACATATCTGTTCTTAGTGAATACATCTGTACACAAAGACAAACAAGTATATTCAGCACAACACTGTTTTTAGTAATAAAAAAGAAATAACACAAGTAGTCACCAATTGGAAACAGGTTAAATAAGATGTTAGATATTTATGCAACACAATACTATGCAGCTGTTATGAAGAGCAAGATGGATCTCTATTATACCCATATGTAAAGATATTCCAGTGTTTTGATGTTCTATGGAAAATAAATCACAGAAAAATAGCTAAAATATAATCTTATTTATGGAAAAAATAATCCAGTATGTGTAGATATATAGATATAAAGATAGAGATAAACACATGTATACATATGAACATATAAATGCAAATTTAAGATATAAAGGATGCACACCAAATTGTTAATAGTTAATTAGCTTCTCTCTGTGGAGAAGAGGAGCTTGGGCATAGGAGAGCTGGTACAGGAATATATCCTATGTATTTCCATATTGTTTTAGTCTTTCACCATGAGAATATATTCATGTATCACATTTTTAATTAAAAAATAGGATGTCTTCAAGGTTATCCTCTTTCAATGTCAGTCTCACTCATTTGTATCCTGAAATGCTCTCTTGGGTAGCAGTGAATGAGATGAAGTAATGGCCAGTGTGCTGGGAATTGCGTTTAGAATCGCATTGTGCTAGGGAACATTAGTCAGCCACGGGTGCCCCCATAGAAAAAAAGGTTGAGAACTGTGTTCATGCCCCATTGTTTCATTTCCTCCAGCAGCATCTGGAAACAAAAGAAGCTTCATTTTTCCTTTACTGTGGTCACGTGTCAAAAGCGCAGGAGAGGGATTTTTTTTTTTTTTTTTTTGCAGTTTGGACATATTTCATACCTGCAGAATAGTTCTTTGTGCTATATTTTGAGTAATTTTAAATAAATAAATGCTTCCTTGCTAACATCAAATACAGTGAAATAAATTGCAGGGTTCAGGGTGCATAAATGAGTATGCTGGCAGTCCCTTCTTTTAACTCTCATATGCAGATTAGAAAATATATAGCACTCTGACTCACCTTTGCAGGAATTTTTAAATATTTCTTTATGTGCATTCATTCTTAGTTGTTTTATTGTTTCTTTCCAATTTATACACAAGCCTGTATGTGCTAACACATGAGAACACATACGCACACCCACGCATGCACATACACTCACACAGACAGAACTGCCTGTCTGAATCCCAGGCTTTTTTCTGGATAAGCATTGCTTGACCTTGTGTCTTTTCTCCATCAACATCCTTTAATGACTACCTGGGGTTACAACTCACTGACCCATGGGCCAGTGACAACCTTGTGGGGCAGCTCTGTTTAAATCAGATCCCCTTCTCTTCCTCCTTTTCTCCTTGGTTTGACAGGCTAGAACTGAGTTGATAGGGTATGAGAAGGAGGAAGGTGATTTCCATAGAGATGTATTAATAATGATAGAAATAACCAAAATAATGATAATAATGACTAATATTATGGAAGACTTACTATTTGCTAAGCACTATTCTAAGCATTTTACAGGTCTCATTTCATCTTCATAATAACCTACAATCCAGATATTATCATTGTTATTACTAAGGCCATTTTATAAATGAGGAAAATAAGGTGCAGAGAGATTAAGTAACTTGCTCGAAGGTCACACAGCTAGTAAGTGACCTATATCTGTATCTCCACACATAGTGGATTATTTCTCCTTAATAAGATTATATTTTAGATATTTTTCCTTGACTTGCTTTTTTCCAATTGGGATAAATTTCCATATGTGTACATACAAACACATCCTGTTCTTCATAACAGCTTCACTGTATTATTAATACATTGCATAAATATATTATATTATATTATATTTAGCTTCTAGCCACATCCCCCCACTACCATCTCCCTGATGAAACCTGGGGTGTATCTTTCCATGACTTTTTCCTTATTTATGCCAACATAGAGGTATAACCGGGGCTTCCCCAGTAGCTCAGCAGTGAAGAATCCGCCTGTGGTAAGGGAAACATAAGCAATATGGATTCGATCCTTGGGTCAGGAAGATTCCCTGGAGGAAGGCATGGCAACCCACTCCAGTATTCTTGCCTGGAGAATCCCACAGACAGAGGAGCCTGGCAGGCTGTTGTCCATAGGGTCATGAAGAGTCAGACATGACTTAGCATGCACACAGAGGTATACACATATTTACATAGGTTTCTTACTTGTTTGTGTATGAGTTCCCTTCCCTGTATGGTTTTGATCTAAGATTGGCCACATAGAAATTTTCATGAGATGTGAAAGGCTAAAAATGAAACAGCAAGAATGATTAGATTGGGAAGGTTGGTATAGGATCAGATACTGTAGCAGTTTGTATACATTCTTTATGGATCTGCTCTCTCACCTTGTTGACATGAAGTAGCAACTGAGCCCACAGAGTCTCTGTCTCTCATAGGATCTCCTCCTTAAGTTTCTCCTGCTCTTGGGTCACCTGTATGCTCCACTCTATGACTGAGGTCACCCAGCAGGTCACCAACATCATCAAAGTTGGAGGTTTGAAGGAAGTGAAAGAGCCATTTGATTTTCAGTTCGTCTTCCTAGGTTCCAGTTTATCCTTAGAATGGCAGACCACTTCATGTACATCTTTCCCTTCCAACTTCATGCGCATCTTTCCCTTCCCTTCCCTATCCTGAAGACTTCAGGTCCAATGCTGGGCACAGAAGCAAGTCATATATAAACTGTTTAACTAGCTTCAACACTGACCTTCTGTGCATGCTCAGTTGCTTCAGTTGTGTCCGACTCTTTGAGAGCCACCCACAGTGGACTGTCACCCCACCCCATGGACTGTTGCCCACCAGGCTCCTTTGTACATGAGGATTCTCCAGGCAAGAATACTGGAGTGGATTGCCATGCCTTCCTCCAGGGGATCTTCCCGACCCAGGGATCAAACCCACGTCTCCGGCATTGCAGGAGGTTTCTTTACTGCTGAGCCACCTGGGAAGCCCCAACATTGACCTTGCATGAGGTCAAATCCCTATGATTAATTCCTTATTCTACAACAAGGGTCCTCAGCCTTCAGGATCTAATTCCTGAGGATGATCTGAGGTGGAGCTGATGTAATAATAGTAATGAAGTGCTCAATAAATGTAATGCGCTTGAATCATCCCAAAACCATCCCCCCACCACCACCATTCTGTGAAAAAATTGTCTTCTGTGAAACTGGTCCCTGGTGCCAAAAAGGTGGGGGACCACTGTTCTATGTAACACCTAGAAGTTTTCCTTCTCTGATCAAACCTTGATTAATACAGTGTGTCTGTTTTTATCTGTTAATAAAAAGAATCAAATTATACTGGTTGGTCTTTAACTTGTTTTCTTCACTAATAGACCATAGAGATTCTTACAAGTTGTTACATCTCTCCCCCACTCCCATGTTTTTCTCCATATATTCACACGATCACACTAAAATATTATATTTTTTATTCTGAGAATCTGATTCTAGAAATAAGATTCTAGAATATGACTCTGGAAATCAAACATTTTAAGTTTGCTTGATGATTTGTTATTTTTCTCTTTGTCTCTTTCTTCTCATTCATTCCTGCCTTAAGTCCCATATCCATCCACTAGATAACTTGTATAACAACTGTATGTATCCTTCTGAATTTTTCTTTGTGCTCTTAGACCAATATATGAACTAATACAAACACTCTTGCTTATGTAAAGTATACGTCCCCCACCAAATTGAAATATAAATTTTTCATATGTTAAATTTTCATATATATTATGATCTATTTCTGGATTTTCTATTCTGTCAACTTATCTATCTGTTCTCATGCTGATATGATATTGACTGATTACAAAAGCTGTGCAATATGTTCTTATATATAGTAAAGAACTCCACATATATACACTGTTCTTTTGCATCTGTGTCTGTGCTTAGTTGCTCAGTCATGTCCAAATCTTTGTGATCCCCAGCAATGTAGCCCTCCAGGCCCCTCTGTCCATGGGGATTCTCCAGGCAAAAATACTGGAGTGGGTGGGTTATCATGCCCTTCTCCAGGGGATCTTCCCAACCCAGGGATCAAACCCAGATCTCCCGCATTGCAGGCAGATTCTTTACCGTCTGAGCACCAGGGAAGCCCCTTTCTCAATTATTCTAGGATATTTATTCTTACATATGAATTTTAAAATAATAGGAGCGATTTTTTAAGATTCTGCTACGATCCTAACTGGAAATATACTTTATGTTAATTTGGGAGAATCACTACTTTATTACCTATTTTTCCTACTCAAGAATGTGAAATGCTTTTCCAGTTGCTAAAATCTTGTTTCATATCCTTCAGTAAGATATTATAGTCTTCATATGATGCTGTGCCTTTCTAGTAATTTTATTCCTAGTTTGTTTTTTTTTTTTTCTTTTTGGTGTGTGAACAAAACGCTATTACTTTTTTGTTTTTATTCCTAAGTCTATATTGCTAAAACACAGAAAACATTTTTAGCATTTATCTTTTATTCAGCCCCCTTAACAGATTATTTTATTAATTCCATCACTCAGAATTTAGTCAGAGAAGCAGAAAAACTAGTATCATGAAATGGGGTTTAATTATAGGAACTAGACCTTAAGTAATTGTGAGAGATGTTAGGAAATAAAGGTCCAAAAGAAGGAAGTTGGAAAATCAGAGAAAATTCACTACACAGCCTTAAATCTGGAAAGCTGGACACATCCAAGTGTCAGAGAGGGAACGTGAAAGCAAAGTGGCAGGAAAGTTTCTGGAGAGCTGTACCTCTGCCTGGCACCCAATTCCAAAGTCTTCAATTCAGAATCTGTTGGAGGGCCTGGGGCTACTTTTGGTCAGTGGGTCTCGCCACCTGGAGGTAGAGTTGAACACGGAGTAGAGGAAATAATGAGAAACCGGAAATCACTCGGCACCTCTGCATCTGTCCTTCATCATATCTGACTCAAAAGAACCTCAGAAATAGTGGATGCTACTCTACTTCCGCATTCCAAGTCTCATGTGACTTTTGATTCTGGCCAACTCTTGCACAGAACCACAAAGTGAAACGTTTCTGAAAAACATAGTCACTTTTGTAATTTCATTAATGTTAGAACAATTCAGCATTCAACTTGGTGGTTCCAAAGCCTATGCATATTACTTACTTTTTCTGGCTCCTTGCAGTCACTAGAACCTCCAAGGCAATGTTAAAATAAGAATTTCCAAAAAGAGAGAAAAAAAAAAAAAAGAATTTCCAACAAAGGGCCTTCCTAAATAGCTCCTAATTTTACTTTGAGTTTTTTATTTTAAAACAACATATTTTCATCACTTCTCAGCCTTTTGGCTAAGATCAAGTGTAGAATAACATTTTCTTTTGGTTTTTGTAAAATCAACTTTATCATACTTAAGTAGATTCTTCCTGCTTATTACTTACTAGCTCTGACTTTTGAATTGTATTAAAAGTCTTTCAACATCTACATTTTGATATAGTAATTTTGCTTTCCCTTTTTGATTTGGTGATGTAATGAATTATGTTGAATTATGATGAATTACGATGAATTATGATGAATTATGTTGATAGATTTTCTGATATAAAATACTTTTATTCCTGAGGAATTTATAAGTGACAATCAGGATAGGGAAAGAGGTGGAGATTCAGTTCTCACCCTCTTTCTCTCTGGTTGACCTCAGAGTTTTGAGATAAATTACTCAGTGCACAACTGATATACCATCTCTCATGTCTTTCTCTTCAGAATGTTTGCTATTTTATTACATACTCATTAATGGAAAGGATTACCTGTTATGATGTTTTCATATATTAATAACATTTAATTAGTCATTCATTTGGTGCTGAGAAGATAGAGGAAGACATTCAATACAAAATGCTTTTCTAACTATTTTCTTTGATTTCAGTAGGAAATAAGCACTATGTACTGGCCATCCCCTCAATATAATTGACATGTGTATATTGTTAAAAACATAACTCTGATTCCATAAAGACCTCACTACGAATCCAAGTTTTTTCATACATATTTATCACAGTGATTTCAGTAAATTTGTATTAAGTTCATTCCCTAAGCCTGATGTTATCATTCAATAAAATATCCAAACTACTTCACATGTCCTCGAAACATGTAGGTTTCCTACTTAGACTACTTAAGAAAGGCAGGAATCTTAGTACATTTATAATGTGTACAGTCTGTTTGATATGAGGGGAAAGGAATAGCTTGCCTTAGTTCTTCTTTCTTGCCTTTGTATAGGGAACAAGTAGATACAGGCTCCTGGGGCAAAAGCCAGGTTCATGTTGGAAGGGCTCAGAAACAGAGCAAGGACTTTTAGGGGTCAAGTAAATCCATAAAGGCAAATTGGTCTGCACCTGCCTCAAGCTGTGCTGTTAATATTAGTAGACAGGATGCTATAGAAATGAGAAGGAGAAAACTATAAAAAGTGATATTTAAGTTGCTGTGAAGCTTGAATTTGAGCTCTTTTCCATTATTCCAAAATCACTACTAATATGAGGGAAGCAGAGAGACTGAAGCCAATGAAAAGCCATAGGAAGCTGCAGAACACATGAAAATCCCAGCTGGTGAATAAAATCTTTCACATCGGCAAAACAGTGTGAGTGAAAAATCTTTTAAACATGCATCAGCTGCAGGGGCTGGATGTTGAGAAATATAAGATTAAGATGATGCTAGGGAAAACTGAGGGTCACTCATGCTCACCCCTTAAGAAAACCCTGCCTATGCTGTATTAAGTCACACACCATTAGGGTGAAAAGGCAAGCTCAGCTGCTCCACGTCTTTCCTATAATGTATATATTAAAAAACACAGCAGAGACGTTACGGCTCTCTTTCTTCCTCCATTTTATTCTCCACTACTTCCTTGCTATATCACTCATTTATCCTCTCTCCAAAAGTTGTATTCTCTTCTTTCCTTGATAGACAGAAAGACTGTCAGAAATACAGCTTGAACAATCATATTTCTACAATACAACTGGTTTCCCTTTCCTTGAGGATAATAAGGAACTTTTCAGGAACAAAACTGCCTGATCTCCATTCCCTGGGGAGGAGTGTTTTAACACTCGTTTACAGGATAGTCTAAGTGACTTCAATTCACAAAAGAGAAGACCAAACCAAAACACAACAGAAACTCGACAAATAGTTTTCACATAAAAAATAGCTTGGGGCTTCCCTGTGAAGAGTCAGGGTGAAGAGTCTGCCTGTCAATTCAGGAGACACAGGTTCAATCCCTCATCCAGGAAGATCCCACTTGCCATGGAGCAGCTGGGCCCTTGCTCCACAACTACTAAGCCTGTGCTCTAAAGCCCAGGAGCCACAACTACTGAAACCTGTTTTCTGCAAGAAAAGCCATCACAATGAGAAGCCCATGCACAACAACAAAAAGTAGCCCCTGCTCACTGCAGCTAGAGAAAGCCTGTGAGCAGCAATGAAGACCCACCACAGCCGTAAGAGTTAAAATATTAAAATATACAAAGCAACATGAAGGAAGATAATTTTGAAATAAGAATTATGAAACCAGGAAAACAAAAATTAACATGAGTAAGAAAAATAAAGTCCTTTTTGCAGATGATAAAGACAGAGATTTTATCATCCAAAGACCTTCTTTGAGATAATTACTCAAGGACATACAACAGTAAAACAAAATGAGTATGAGAAGGAGAAAGACATGAAATGCGAGAGACTTATGAGCAAAAATTATTCAATCCCAACCTTAAGTGTAATTAATCTTGTTCACAGGAAATTAACAAATATTTTATCAGACTGGGAGGTTTTTTTTAACACTTCTCTCAGAAATCTATAGGTAATAGTCAAAAACAAATGAAAACACAGAAGTTTGAATCAACTTGACCCTGAAAGAATTTTTGAGATGACGGCTTTGTGGCAACTAGCCCAAATTGGAGCAAAAAGGTCAGAGGGCTCCAGAAGGGATACCTCCACAAAAAGGAAAAAATTGGTCAACTGACATATTTAACCCATTTGGGAGGAAAATTACATCTCTGTCCAAGTTTGAGAGACTAAGTCATTGAAAAGTAAGCAGATGAACAAAATCATATAATTAGTGACTCTAGGAAAAACAAAAAGTTGTAAGGCAAGAAAATATACCCATCATAAACTACATAACTTGGCTGTGAAAAATATTCTGATAGTTGTAAAAATGTAAGCAATAAATGAATGATTTAGTAAGAAAATGTTTTATATGTTGGGAGGATGGGTGGAGGAGGGTGTGTGTGCACATGCACATGTAGGGGAAGTCTAAGAGGTAAGTCCTGATCCTCCATTCTACAAAGTCAGGATGCCTATAATAGGAAAAAATAAATAAAATCAAGATGTTGCAAATACCACCATGTGTTATTTGAAAGGGTAGGAACAAATACCAGAAGAAACAGCTAAAATATCTGAAAGTCGTTAACTCAGAAGAGTAGAACTTGGAGATAGACATGGAAAGGAAGGAAGGCTGCTGTTTTTGTATCATAATTTATAGAAGATTTTGATTTTCAAAAACATCTATTTAAAAATATTGATAAGAACAAAAACAAATACATCAATAAATTTGGAAAAGCATAGGATATGATGTGTAATCAAATTAACTGAAGATCAGTGATGTACAAAGGACTCAGCATGCACAAGTGTAGTGAGAAATACAGACCCATAAAGCACCAGACTTTCTGTAACTTGACATGCCCATGATATTTTTCTGTTATGCCAAATAATTTTTAAATGCCTTCTTGGTGTAAATTTAAATATTACATAAATTGTCAGTGAACTGCTAATGCCAGTTAATATATTTTGGTTGTCATCTTAATTTCTCTAGGTCTCAGTTTCTTGTAAAATGAGAATAACGATTTTACCTTTCTCATAAGATCATTGGAAGGATGAAATAAGATGATGCATATGCCACTGTTACTCTGCCTGGCATTCAGAAAGGACTTGATGAACTTTTCATGTTATTATTTAATAATAATAATATAGTATTAATATTGGGCTTTCCGGTTGGTTTAGATGGTAAAGAATCTGCCTGCAATGCAGGAGACCGAGGGTCAATCACTGGGTCAGGAAGATCCCCTAGAGGAGGGCATGGCTACCCACTCTAGGATTCTTGCCTGGAGAAAGCCATGGGCAGAGGAGCCTGGTGAGCTACAGTCCATGAGATCGCAAAGAGTAGTATACAACTGAGCAACTAACACACTTTCACTTTATCAACATTAATATTATTTCACTGTTTTCAATATAAAGTATATTTTTATATTTCCAAGAAACAAAAATGATTTATTGAATGTATGTCGAGTTACTTTGGACCATGTCTTCAGTTGTTGGTTGACTTCATTGGCAGTTATTAACATTGAGTAATATAATTTGATCATTATGGGTGATGTTGACACAAACCAGTAACTTTAAGTGTTTTTGATGGTCGGTGTTGATCTAATCATGTTAACAACACTGATAATAACCTGTCAGTTTGAGTCCTGGATGGACATTTTAACCTGTACTTAATTAGGGACAAATAATTTCTGCTTCCCTTTTGTGTATGGCATTCTTTTCTGTGTTTTTTAGGATCTATAAGAGAGGCAAAGATTTTGAAGTCTATTGTAGACATTCACAATGGCATCTTCCTAAAGGATTTGGAGGCTCTTTATCAACCAAAACAAAACCACCAGGGAAAGTCAGGAAGCAATTCCACACAGGTGCCACTTCTTACTCAAAATGTGGCAAGGTAAGGTGACTATATATGTTCAGATCTGTCTATAACATTTAATCCTGATAACCTTGTAAGGCAAGGCTTGTTAGGCCCAATAAATGGCAGAAATATGGGTCAAATCCAGGTTTAAAGTTGATACTCTTTCTACAATACATACTCCCTCTCATAACAAGTATACCAATAAGTGCCTTCCTGGAGGGTGTGGTTGCTGTATGACCCTTTCTATTAGGCCTGTCAGATTTTCAACTATATGCATTTTATTTCTCACCAAATAAACATGATTTACAGAGAACTGAGCCTAAGTAATTTTGCTCAGTTACTCTGTATCAGGAGTCAGCAAACTTTCTAGAATGGGACAGATGGTCAATATGTTAAACTTGGGGGCCAAACACTCTCTACTGCAACCACTGACAGCCATATATAATATGTAAATGACTGGGTGGGGATAGCTACATCCCATAAAACTTCACTTACAAAAACTGACAGTAAGCCATATTTGGCATCCAGGCTGTAGTTTGGTCAATCCGTGCTCTATACCCGTCCATCAAAATTCTCCAAGCAAGACTTCAACAGTACGTGAACCAAGAGCTTCTAGATGTTCAAGCTGGATTTAGAAAAGGCAGAGGAACCAGAGATCACATTGCCAACATCCGCTGAATCATAGGAAAAGCAAGAGAGTTCTAGAAAAACACCTTCTGCTTTATTGACTATGCCAAAGACTTTGACTCTGTGGATCACAACAAACTGTGGAAAATTCTGAAAGAGATGGGAATACCAGACCACCTGACCTGCCTTCGGAGAAATATCTATGCAGGTCAAGAAACAACAGTTAAAACTGGACATGGAACAACGGACTTGTTTCAGATTGGTAAAGGAGTATGTCAAGGTTGTATATACTGTCACCCTGCTTATTTAACTTATATGCAGAGTACATAATGCAAAATGCCAGGCTGGATGAAGCACAAGCTGGAATCAAGATTGCTGGGAGAAGTATCAATAACCTCACATATGCAGATGACACCACCCTTATGGCAGAAAGCAAAGAGGAACTAAAGAATCTCTTGTTGAAGGTGAAAGAGAAGAGTGAAAAAGCTGACTTAAAACTCAGCATTCAAAAAACAAAGATCAGGGCATCCAGTCCCATCACTTCATGGCAAATAGTTGGGGAAACAATGGAAACAGTGACAGACTTTATTTTTGGGGGCTCCAAAATCACTGCAGATGGCAACTGCAGCCACGAAATTAAAAGACACTTGCTCCTTGGAAGAAAAGCTATGACCAACCTAGACAGCATATTAAAAATCAGAGATATAACTTTGCTGACAAAGGTCCGTCTAGTCAAAGCTATGGTTGTTCCAGTAGTCATGTATGGATGTGAGAGTTGGACCATAAAGAAAGCTGAACACCAAAGAATTGATGCTTTTGAACTGTGGTGTTGGAGAAGACTCTTGAGAGTCCCTTGGACTGCAAGGAGATCAAACCAGTCAATTGTAAAGGAAATCAGTCCTGAGTATTCATTGGAAGGACTGATGCTAAAGCTGAGACTCTAATACTTGGGCCACCTGATGTGAAGAACTGACTCATTAGAAAAGACCTTGACACCGGGAAGGATTGAAAGCAGGAGGAGAAGGGGACAATAGAGGATGAGATGGTTGGATGGTATCACCAACTCGATGTACATGAGTTTGAGCAAGCTCTGGGAGTTGGTGATGGACAGGGAAGCCTGGTGTGCTGCAGTCTGGGGGGTTGCAAAGAATCAGACATGACTGAGCGACTGAACTGAACTGCTCTATACCAAAGGTAATCAGTTTTTGTATCATTCAGTCTATATTGTTTCTGAGGGTCAGAGTCTTCTGTCTCTTGTAATTCTTAAAACCTCCTTAGTTCTGTGTCCAGCAGTGATTACTCAGTGTCCCTCACCATAGAAGCCCTCATGTTTTATTACAGTTCATCTTTGGAGAAAAGGGTGTGAGACAAGAACCCAAGCCTGTGCCCATCACAGTGAAATCTGTGTCAGTAGAAGAATATTTACAAAGGGTCTCAGAGAACTCAGACTTGGTGCCCCACTGCCAGTATCAGAGCTGACCCCGTGGTAGGAAATCTCATACAGAGGGCGGGCTCTAATTTCAGAGGATAAAAATCTGGCCTCCCATGGATGATGCTGTTGGAACTATTGATTATATAGTAGAACCAGATGAGATTGACAGCACTTGAGCCACCAGTATCTAAATTCTGTGTAGGAAATTGTGGGCTAGTCAACTACACTGATATAACCTGCCATGCTAGCATATGTCTTGGTTTTAAACCCCCCACAAATTACCAAATTATTCATGTTGTCCTGATTTTTCCACTCTTCATCCTTTTCTAGCACTTTTTTGTTTTATATGCATGCACAGTTGCTTTAGAGATATTGTATGTTTCTGAACTTGGCTTGATTGGGGGAGTAGGCAGGTTGTGATTGGAATCTTAATAACCTGTCAAAACAGAGCATTTAAATCCTGTTCCTGTGATTTTTTTTCCTTCCTGTGGAATACAGATAGCCAGAAAGACAAATAGGAGAGGCCCCTTGGTATTTTTCTCTTGTTTGTATGATCCTAAGGGTTTTGATGAACTGGCCTTTGCAAGTTTTGTTGAGACTGTTCACACCAGCTTCAGATGGATGTGACTGGCTTAATGATTTGGCAAGGATCCAAGGCATTGGAAATAAAAACAAAGCAAAAAAAAAAAAAAAAAACCTCAGATCAGCACACATCATAATGATATAATCATTCAGCATCTTATCTGGTTACTTTTTATGGGTTGTGCAGTGATAGAAATGGAAATAATTTACTCTGGCCACTCTATGTTACTGTTAAATCATTTATGTGCTATGAAAGGGTTTGCAAACTGTCAGGACTCAAAGATTTCCTAACTGCATTTTCTCCCAAGGAGTTCTGCAACACCATCCCTGGTTCTATTTCATATTTTAAACATTTTCTAAGAATGTGAGCTTTATCATCCATGTTCAAGTTCAGCAAGCCTCACTTTTCTAGCTAGATCACCATCAAGAAATATGGTACTATAAAATAAAGCTACTTCTGACATTTTTATGGCGTATGATATATAATGTGATATATTATGTTCCTTGTAATAATTTTTAAATCAGGTGATTCTTTGGGGGCTGTTTAATACATAATTCCATAGATCTTAGTGATATCAGGTATCTTTCAAGTATCATTTTAATTGAGCTCTGGGGCTTTTTGTCCCCATCAACTGTGAATCAAACAGGAGTCCATCAGATCCTATTGGGTGACAAATCATAGGCCAAGGAAAAATTGGTGCACCAGTCATGCCTGAAGACAAATAATATTCAATCCCTGCCTTCAAGGAGTGTATGGTTAAATAGAGAGAGAGAGAGAATGTATACAGAAAACTACAAAGTAAAAATATTAATTTAGTAAGAGGCAAAATGTCACAGGAGTTGGAGAGAGTGAATAATAACAATTAGTATTACAGCAGCTACATTTACTGAGTCATATTTACTTACCACATGCTAAGCACTCTTTTTTAAACATATATATATATATTTACTATATATATATATGTTTAAATATATATATATATTTACCTTTGAGATACAATCCATCATACAGATGACAAAAAGAGGTCCAGAGAAGTTAAACAACTTGGGCAAGGTTTGCAGCTATTAGGTAGTAGACCTGGGTTCTCTAAGCACACTAATGAAGTAATGAAGATGCATTCTGGTTCTGGAAAGATTGTATCAGGAGAAATTTAAACAGGGAATCTAGTTAATGGAATATTAAAACAATCCATGAGAAGTGTAGAAAGACTGAACAAGAGTAGTGACAA
Organism: Cervus elaphus; assembly: GCF_910594005.1. Taxonomy (NCBI): domain Eukaryota; kingdom Metazoa; phylum Chordata; class Mammalia; order Artiodactyla; family Cervidae; genus Cervus; species Cervus elaphus. The sequence continues at coordinate 39,316,781 of NC_057818.1, forward strand.
TGAGAACAGCAGGGGGTGGAGGATAAAAAAGGATAGGATTTCTATGAGATTTTTGAAAGAAAAGTACCACACATGGAATTTGGTAACTAATTTGACAATACGTAATAAAGGAAAAGTAAGTCAAAGATAACTAAAGTGTTTTGAGCTCCAATGAGTAGAAGCAGGGAGGGAGATTTTAGGGGATTAACCAGAGTACACTATGAACATTTCTCTTTGCCCAGCCCTCTTCATATTGTATCTATAACTGTTTGTTTATGAATCTCTCTCTTCCATTAATTTTGAGCTCCTTATGTCTCATGATTTACATAGGCCCAGTCTAGTGCTCCAGACATAGTTAAGTCTTCCATAAACATTCCTTTGGAATAAACTTTAAACATGTTAAATAGAGTCTTCACTGAATAGACAAATATGAGTGTTTAGTAGGAAAAACATTTGCCTAGATAATAAGTCAGATGAAAAATAATTAATATATTAAATGAGCTCATTATAAGCTAACCCATTTCAAACCACCCTCATTTAATCACCTGATACAGAATCACCATTAACTTAAAATTACTTGAAGTTTACATATCAAAGTATGTAACTTTCATACTAGCTAATATATTTCAGTGCCAGACATTCTCCATTAAAGATTTCTGTTTCTAATCTCTTAGTATTTCCTGTACATTTTCCCTTTTGATTATATATTTTGGATGAGTTCTGAAGTTCTTTGGGAGAAATTGAGCAGAGTGCCTATTAAATGGTTTTGTATTTGCATTGGAAATATTATCCAGCCCTCCTTAATGTACTGAATTATGAAAACTGACTCCAAATATCCTTACATAGGTTGTTTTGAAAATACGGTTATTTTATTCCATCAAGCAACCACAAAATACCTCATCTCCTTAGATAGCTATGAACTCAGACCATTAATGAAAAAGAATAACTAAAGTTATTAGCATTATAAGTGTGTTATTCTTATAATGTATCATAAAAATAAACAGTAGAGGACTTTATTGGGGAAGATATGACATACCCACTGAGTTATAACCTAATTGATACATTATAAGAAATTATCTCTATCCATGTCTCCTGGAGTATACATTTCTCCTCCAACTCAGAATAGAAACCCTAGAATGATTATCTTTTAAAAATCCAGGGTTTTCCCAGGGGCTCAGTGGTAAAGAATCCACCTGCCAATGCAGCAGACATGGGTTTGATCCCTGGTTTGGGAAGATCCCACATGTTGTGGAACAACTAAGCTTGTGCACCACAACTACTGAGCCCATGCTTTAGGGCCTGTGAGTCTAAAACTACTTAAGTCCACAAGCTGCAACTGCTAGAGCCCGGGCGCCTAGGCCCTGTGCTCCTCAACAAGAGAAGTCACTGCAATAAGAAGCCTGTGTACCACAACTAGAGAGTAGCCCCCACTTGCTGGACTAGAGAAAGACTGCACACAGCAATGAAGACCAAGCCTAGCCAAAAATAAATAAATAAATTTTTAAAATCAATTTATTTATTTTAATTGGAGGCTAATTACCTTACAATATTGTAGTGGTTTTTGCCATACATTGACATGAATCAGTCATGGGTATACCTGTAAATTCTACATTATAACTAAAATAGCATATTAATAGCTATAGATATAAATTTTAAAATCTCAATAGGTAAACTAGAATCTAGCTTACACACTGCAAAGAAATAATTAGTGATGTGGAAAACAGTGGTGAGAAATCCACAGAAAGACAAAAAAATAACATGTAGGTAAAAGCAGTTACACAGAAGAACTGTACAAAAAAGATCTTCACAACCCAGATAATCACAATGGTGGGATCACTCACCTAGAGCCAAACATCCTGGAATGTGAAGTCAAGTGGGCCTTAGGAAGCATCACTATGAACAAAGCTAGTGGAGGTGATGGAATTCCAGTTGAGCTATTTCAAATCCTAAAAGATGATGCTGTGAAAGTGCTGCACTCAATATGCCAGCAAATTTGGAAAACTCAACAGTGGCCACAGGACTGGAAAAAGTCAGTTTTCATTCCAATCCCAAAGAAAGGCAATGCCAAAGAATGCTCAAACTATTGCACAGTTGCACTCATCTTGCACACTAGTAAAGTAATGCTCAAAATCCTCCAAGCCAGGCTTCAGCTATATGTGAACTGTGAACTTCCAGATGTTCAAGCTGGTTTTAGAAAAGGCAGAGGAACCAGAGATCAAATTGCTAACATCCTCTGGATCATCGAAAAAGCAAGACAGCTCCAGAAAAACATATATTTCTGCTTTATTGACTATGCCAAAGCCTTTCACTGTATGGATCACAATAAACTGTGGAAAATTCTGAAAGAGATGGGAATACCAGACCACCTGACCCACCTCTTGAGAAACCTGTATGCAGGTCAGGAAGCAACAGTTAGAACTGGACATGAAACAACAGACTGGTCCCAAATAGGAAAAGGAGTACATCAAGGCTGTGTATTGTCACCCTGCTTATTTAACTTCTATGCAGAGTACATCATGAGACACGCTGGGCTGGAGGAAGCACAAGCTGGAATCAAGATTGCCGGGAGAAATATCAATAACCTCAGATATGCAGATGACACCACCCTTATGGCAGAAAGTGAAGAACTCAAGAGCCTCTTGATGAAAGTGAAAGAGGAGAGTGAAAACGTTGGCTTAAAGCTCAACATTCCGAAAACTAAGATCATGGCATCCGGTCCTGTCACTTCATGGCAGGTAGATGGGGAAACAGTGGAAACAGTGGCTGACTTTATTTTGGGGGGCTTCAAAATCGCTGCAGATGGTGACTGCAGCCATGAAATTAAAAGATGCTTACTTCTTGGAAGGAAAGTCATGACCAACCTAGACAGCATATTAAAAAGAGACATTACTTTGTCAACAAAGGTTCGTCTAGTCAAGGCTATGGTTCTTCCAGTAGACATGTATGGATGTGAGAGTTGGACTGAGAAGAAAGCTGAGCACCGAAGAATTAATGTTTTTGAACTGTGGTGTTGGAGAAGACTCTTGAGAGTCCCTTGGACTGCAAGGAGATCCAACCAGTCCATCCTAAAGGAGATCAGTCCTGGGTGTTCATTGGAAGGACTGATGTTGAAGCTGAAACTACAATACTTTGGCCACCTGATGCGAAGAGCTGACTAATTTGAAAAGACCCTGATGCTGGGAAAGATTGAGGGCGGGAGGAGAAGGGGACAACAGAGGATGAGATGGTTGGATGGTATCACCAGCTCAATGGACATGAGTTTGAATAAACTCCGGGAGTTGGTGATGGACAGGGAGGCCTGGCATGCTGCAGTTCATGGGGTCGCAAAGAATCGGACATGACTGAGCGACTGAACTGAACTGAAAAGCAGTTAAGATATAGAGGATTTACTGACAGACTCCAAGTCACATCTAAAAACAGATCCACAGGGAATGAATAGAAGGAAGAAAGGAAAAAACTGTATTGAAGAGGTGATAACTTGTAAATTTCTAGAATTCAAACATCAGTGGCCTTCACATTTAAATATACCTTGTATAGAGAGCAGAATAAATGAGTGTAAAATCACATGAAGTCACAGTATAATGGATCTGTAGACCATAAAGGATAAAAAAATCTTACAGAGAAAAGGTACCACAGAGAAAAGGTAAATTACCTTTAAAAGGAAAGACAATTTAGACTTCAAGAAATCTTCTCAACAGAAACAATAAATTCTAGACTATAATGGTGTTGTGGAGAAATAATGATCAATTTAGAATTTTACCCTCACCTCTTTGGACTGTAGCCCACCAGGCTTCTCTGTCCATGGAATTCTCCAGGCAAGAATACTGGCGTGGGTAACCATTCCCTTCTCCAGGGAATCTTTCCCACCCAGGGATTGAACCTGGGTCTCCTACATTACAGGCAGATTCTTTACTGTCTGAGCCACCAGGGAAGTCCCAGCAACATTCAAAAAGGAGAGCAAAACTACAGTCATTAGCTACACAATCAGAAAAAGATACAAGCATATTAAAAACAAAATTAACCCAGAGGGAGACATGGGATATACAAAAGTACAGTAAGGGGGGAAATTGATAAATATGTTATTAATGGCCAATTATAGAAAGGCCTAGTAACTTTTTAGTTTCAAAAAACTTAATCCTAAAGTATAGACAATAGTAACAAGACAGTTAATGGTATTGTTTAATGGGTAATTAAAGTACACAAAGATCTGTGTCATATGCAAGAGGAAGAGAGACATATCTAATAGCTTGATAGTTTAGGCCTTAAGAAAAATTGTTTATAAATTAATGTTAAGGTTTTGAAACCTAAAATGGAAAAAGGAAAATGGGGGGAGATGTATCAATATTGTATACAGATAAAAAGGAAAGAAAAGCAAGGCAAATAGAAAACACAAAATAACTATTTAGAAATGAAGTCTGATATGTCTGTAATCACAGTAAATATGTGACAAGTTTATTGAACATGCTGGACTTAGAAAAATGCCATCAAGAAATAGCCTTTTTCCTCTCACTAATTCATTTCAGACATCTGTCTGATCTGCTTTTTCCTAGGTAGATGCTATGTCACTTTCAAGTATGAATAGACATGCTTCATTTTCAGTAGTAAAAAGCCTAATCCACTCTAAATACAAACTTCAACCTTTGTATCTATCAAAACTGGCGACCAGTCACTGTTTAAAACAGACGTCCTCCATCCCTGGTCATAGAACAGAAGAGCCTCTCTATGAGGGTGAAAGAGGACAGTGAAAAGGCTGGCTTAAAACTCAACATTCAAAAAAACTGAGATCACAGCATCTGGTTCATTTCATGGCAAATAGATGGGGAAAAAGTAGAAGCAATGACAGATTTTATTTTCTTGGGCTCCAAGATCACTGTGGATGGGAGTGTAGCCATGAACTTAGAAGTAGTTCATGAACTTCCATGAACTTGCTTCTTGGAAGGAAAGCTATGACAAACCTAGACAGCATATTAAAGAGAAAAGACATCACTTTGCCAACAAAGGTCTGTATAGTCAAAGCTATGGTTTTCTGGTAGTCATGTACAGATGTGAGAGTTGGACCATAAAAAAAAGGTTGAGCACCAAAGAATTGATGCTTTCAAATTGTGGTGCTGAAGGAGACTCTTGAGAGGCCCCTTGGACAGCAAGGAGATCAAACCAGTCAGTCCTAAAAGAAATTAGCCCTGAATATTCATTGGAAGGACTGATGCAAAAGCTGAAGCTTCAATATTTTGCTCACCTGATGTGAAGGGCTGACTCATTGGAAAATATTGAAGGCAAAAGGGAAAGAGGGTGGCAGAGGATGAGATGGTTAAATAACATCACCAACTCAATGGACATGAACTTGAGTCAAACTCCGGGAGATAATGGAGGACAGGGAAGCCTGGTGTGCTGCAGCCTATGGGGTCTCAAACAGTCGGACATGGACATAGCAACTGAACAACAGCAATGGGAAATAAAATTTGATCTCTACCTCATATGACCAAAAAAATCCAGAAAGATTGATGACCTACATGTAGGAAGTAGGGTAAGTAAAAGCATTAAAATTTGTGAAGAAAATATAGGAAAGTAGAGTGGTAAGGGAGAACTTTATTACTAAAATGCAAAAGGCACAAACCAGAGAAGATGTTGATAAATTTGTTCACATTGAAAATTTTAAATGTCCTGTTCAACAAAAGGTACCACAAACAAAATCCAAAGATAAGACACAGGGGGTGGCATTTATGTATACCATTGATATATAGTCACAATATACACAAAGGATTCATAACTACTGTATCTAAAATGTAATAAATTGTTATTCTTAAAGATAAATAAGAAAAAGACTAATAACAGAAAAGTAAACAAAGGATAGGAATAGACGTTTTGCAGAAGACTAGATTTAACTGAAGACTAAACTCAAATAGCCACTTTAAAATGTTCAGCTTCAAGTAACCCCAGAATTGCAAATTAAGATAATAACAATACACAATTTTTATTAGGTTTTCTATATACATATATATAACTTGATAATCACAAGTGTTGGCAAGGCTGTGGAGTTAAGAAATAGTTTATAAATTGGTTAAATCAAGTGGAAGAGCCATCTGGTAACATCTAATAAAGAAGAGTATTTGCATATCCTATGATACAGCTTTGTTACAAAGTGGGTTATATTTAGAGTGGAGTTTGTAGCAGTGGACTTAGGGATTTGGGATGGAACAATTTTTTCTGTGTTACGATCCAACACATTGTAGGACATTGAGCATCTCTCATCTCCAGGACTATAGCTGGTAGTACTCTTCCTTGTAATTTGATAATCCAAAATGTTCCTACACATTTCCAAGCACGTTTTAGGGTGAGAAGAATACAATATCCCACCTAAACTGAGAATCACTGCTCCATCAAAACTGTTTCTCACACACAGAGAGGAACCTGTACAAAACTATTTGGCTCAGCATTTTTTATAACGGTAAAAATAGGAGAATACATCAACCAGTTGACAACAGAATAAGAGGAAAGTGTGGTTTATTCATACAATTAAAAACTTTTCAACTACAAATATCTATGAGGATAAATCTCAAAAACATCATGTTGCATGAAAAAAGAAAGTTGCATAATTTTATATCTACTGTTATTCCATTCACTTGAAAGTCATAAATGCATAAGAGCCCTGTATATAATTTTTATATGTATGCACACATATGTGAACTACATATATGTGTAAAAGTATAAAAACATTCATTGAATGATACATACCAGGGAAATGGTCGCCAGTGGAGATGGAAGAGGAGATGAATGAGGTCATGGAAGGGTACACAGAAGGCCCCAACACTGTCTCTAACGTATTGTTTCTGTAACAGAAAAGAAGGAATGAAATATGATAAAATGTTAAGATTTGTTATTGTTGAGTGTGGGTGGGCTACAGTTTTCCTCTGATTTCCTTGAGAAGTTATTTTTCTGTGAACACTCTTCCCATTTAGCCACACCTCTTTATTCTCCCTCAGAAGGAGAGAAAGTTACCTGATTGGTGTGTTTGGAGAGGAACTGACATTCCCTACTTAGCATCTCTCTCCTCCTCTCTGCAGAGAGCTTGTCCTCTGGTCTGCTGTTGGCTACAAGGTAGGCGGAGTGTTGGAAACCAGGGAAAACTGTGTCCAGGTGGCTACAGGGGCCTAAGCCAATTGTTACTCCACACCCAAGCCATGCGTTCAGAAACTGCTATTAAGAGCCCTATCTGCCTATCTTTGTCTCTCTTAATTTGACATTTAGAAGTTGGAAGGGAAGATGGGTTGTGTGTTGCTAAACATACCTAGGGCATATCCTCGAACATAGACTTTATTGGTTATACAGCATTTCCATTTGCCTGACTTTGTCTCTCTCCATTGACTCAGAACTTGGGTAGGAGGGATGAGGGATGGAAATTTACTGGCCCTCTCAATCCTCAACAGTAATTGGAAAGATATCTGTTATATTATTCTGTATATTTTTAAGTAATTAACAAGTTTTTTAAAAACATGTATGTCAAGGTTCTAAATAATTGTGGAGTTATATACATATGTGTGGAAAGACACAGACTCCCTAATATACACACACAACTCTCGATATCTCTCCTTTTCACAGTAAATTTCTCACAGTTATTTAAAATCAAGTTAATGAATTGGAAAGACCTGGCTGAACAAGTACTATATTTAAAGCAAAGTCAGACATTCCATACTGGAGAAATAAGCAACTTCTGCTTTTCTACCCACATGATCAAATAAGAATCCTCTGGAAGCAGAGGCAACCATGTTTTGAGCCAGTAAGAACTATCTTTGTATCATTTCTATTGTAAAATTTTTTTTTAAATGGCAAATGAGTTTTAGAGGTGAAGATTTTAGTTTTTTATGCATCAGAATCATGGAATGTAAGAAATTAGTAAAATAGTTATCAAAAGAGATTCTTGGTTAATATAACATTATACTGGTTAAATTCACCAAACTTATCATTCATTCAGGTTTCCTAACTCCTTCCCTTCAAGTTTCCTACTTTGTTGTTTTCCTTTTGACCACATTTCTGTACTTTCAGGACAAGGGCTTGCCCTGCAGAAAAAGAATTTAGCTGAAATTAGAAGGTTTAATCAAAGCTTTTCTAGGCAGCATGAACAATCAGCAAACCCTGAACCCAGCAAAATGAAATGCCATTCAAATGGAAACAGCTAGAGCTTGCAGATTTCCCCAACAAAGAACATGATTCCAATGCTTACTGCCCTCATCTCTTCCCTACGTACTTTTTTTCCAGTGTTAGATGTGAATGAAATCTGGGTTGTTGGTAGAAAGAGAGTAGTGAAGGGTGGGGGGCTGAACAGGGAAGAGTCACATAACCTTGCTTCCTGGTTGCTGCACAGAATGCAAGTCATTATTTTTCAGTGACAGTATACAGAGACAATTTGAATTTGTAGAAGTGCCGCTCTCTTGTGTCTTTTCTTTTCTTTTTTTCTTTTTGGCAAAGGTTTTCAGTTCCTAGAAATTGGCTCATACTTCAGCCTGTAGACATGTCCCAGTGTGTCATGAGCAACAAAATGTGCTTCTGACTTTAGAAAGGAGGTCAGAGAAGTAAGAGCATATGTCAGACGGACCTCGACATCTAGATGAAGAGATGAGCACAAACAGGTTTCTCTCTCAGCAAGCTGGCGTATTGTGTCATGTTCTCAGCACTGTGGGTTTATTAATTATGAGTCATAGGTAGGCGTTCTGTAGATTAAAAATACTGAAATATGACCAATTAACATGGCCCAATTACATTGCTCCTAAAATAGACTACTTTCTAATAGCTTCCCAAATTTTATAGCCAGTAAAGGGAAATCCAACAGGAATGTAAGAGATGTCAGAAGATTTCAGTAGTAAAATCACTAATTCTTCTTTTGCAGCTGAATTTTGAAGAATAAATCCATGTCCTTCCACCTGGACTATAACGTCCAAATGCTCATTAAAACAGAAAATAATCTTTACTTCTGAAAAGATAGGATATTGTATTTTGGGGATTTTTTAAAAATAAACTTAAAACTCATATTAGCTTATTTCTCAGTCAAATGTTTATACTTAAAATCTTTTTTTTCTTAAAGGCAGAGCCATTAAGATCTGCTGACTTTCCTTTTCTTTTTCTTTTTCTTTTCTTTATTTTACTTTTGTCTCTGCTGGGTCTTCGTTGCTGTGAGGGCTCTCTCTAGTTGCTGAGAGTGGGGAATACTCTCTTGTTGCAGAGCACATACAATTCAGTTCAGTTCAGTCTCTGTGACCCCATGAATTGCAGCATGCCAGGCCTCCCTGTCCATCACCAACTGCTGGAGTCTACCCAAACCCATGTCCATTGAGTCGGTGATGCCATCCAACCATCTCATCCTGTTGTCCCCTTCTCCTCCTGCCCTCAATCTTTCCCAGCATCAGGGTCTTTTCAAATTAGTCAGCTCTTTGCATCAGATGGCCAGAGTATTGGAGTTTCAGCTTCAACATCAGTCCTTCCAATGAATACCCAGGACTGATCTCCTTTAGGATGGACTGGTTGGATCTCCTTGCAGTCCAAGGGACTCTCAAGAGTCTTCTCCAACACCACAGTTCAAAAGCATCAATTCTCCGGTCCTCAGCTTTTTTCACAGTCCAACTCTCACATCCATACATGACTACTGGAAAAACCATAGCCTTGACTAGATGGACCTTTGTTGGAAAAGTAATGTCTCTGCTTTTTAATATGCTATCTAGGTTGGTCATAACTTTCCTTCCAAGAAGTGTCTTTTAATTTCATGACTGAAATCACCATCTGCAATGATTTTGGAGCCCCAAAAAATAAAGTCAGCCACTGTTTCCACTGTTTCCCCATCTACTTGCCATGAAGTGATGGGACCAGATGCCATGATCTTAGTTTTCTGAATGTTGAGCTTTAAGCCAACGTTTTCACTCTCCTCTTTCACTTTCATCAAGAGGCTCTTTAATTCTGCTTCACTTTCTGCCATAAGGGTGGTGTCATCTGCATATCTGAGGTTATTGATATTTCTCCCGGCAATCTTGATTCCAGCTTGTGCTTCCTCCAGCCCAGCGTGTCTCATGATGTACTCTGCATAGAAGTTAAATAAGCAGGGTGACAATATACAGCCTTGACATGCTCCTTTTCCCTTTTGGAACCAGTCTGTTGTTCCATGTCCAGTTCTAACTGTTGCTTCCTGACCTGCATACAGGTTTCTCAAGAGTCAGGTCAGGTGGTCTGGTATTCCCATCTCTTTCAGAATTTTCCACAGTTTATTGTGATCCATACAGTGAAAGGCTTTGGCATAGTCAATAAAGCAGAAATAGATGTTTTTCTGGAGCTGTCTTGCTTTTTTGATGATCCAGAGGATGTTAGCAATTTGATCTCTGGTTCCTCTGTCTTTTCTAAAACTAGCTTGAACATCTGGAAATTCACGGTTCATGTATGGCTGAAGCCTGGCTTGGAGAATTAAGGATTGGAATAAAAACTGACCTTTTCTAGTCCTGAGGCCACTGCTGAGTTTTCCAAATTTGCTGACATATTGACATACTCTCCACACAGCCTCGTTAGTTGCAGCTCCCAGGCTCTAGAGCACAGGCTCAGTAGCTGTGGCCCCTGGGCTTTGCTGCTTCAAGGCATGTGGGATCTTGCCAAACCAGGGATCGAACCCATACTTCCTGCATTGGCAGGTGGATTCTTTACCACTGAGCCACCAGGGAAGGGTTTTTTAAAAATAAACTCGCACTACCATCTTTATTGATTACAGCAAGGGAACAGAGGTTTATCTTAAAATAACATGGTGAATGGATTAGATGGAGAGGTATGTGCAAGGTTAAAGGGAGCAAGGAGTAATGGTGAGGTATGCAGAAACTAATCACAATGGAAACAGTTACCACCCACCCCCAAGCCTGAAGGAACTAGGGGAGGAATGGAGCTTACCAGAGATCCCTTGAGCGCTGAGCACAGAAGAAGGGTTGTCAGATGGAAGCGTTAGTCATGAATGACCTAGCCCCTGACAGAACACCAGAACAATGGCAAACCAAGGTAGAATATGAGGAATAAATGCCCAGATCTCCTCTTGCCCTTCTACCTCCTACCTTCTACATCCATGCCTCCACTGCACAAGTAAGTCCAGACAATGCAGTCAATCGAGGTTAGCTCCGCAGCTAGAGAAGAACCAAGAATGGATCTGAAAGTAACCAAAATAACTAGCACACCATCCTCAGACAGTTATGCTCATCCATCCATACATTCACACCTTAATTCATGCCAGCAATTATCTCTAATATTATATAAGGCTATCATAAACATAAATACCATTTCTCATTCATTCTAAACGCTACACTTAAGCAACACAGTACATCCCAACATCATACGTTTCAGTCTCAACCTACCCATCTGACATCACCCCTGCTAACAATTTTTAACTTCATTCTCTAAATAATAGGCAGAGTCTTTAAAGAGATTCATGGTTGTTTGTTTCTTTGGGAAAATGAATCTGGAAAGATGTACTTGAGTTGAAAGCCATTGGTGGCAGGGAGAATATAGCTGACACTCAAGCAAGTGAGTTTGGATTCAGGAGTTGTTATTGAAATAGATTCTTTTTTTTTTTTTAATCGCCTAATGTTTGTATATAACCTAAACATATTCTCCTGTGTATTTTTTTTAACTTTATTTATTTATTTAGACTGTGCTGGGTCTTCATTTCGGCACACAGGCTCTTCATTGCTCTGCACGTGCTTTCGCTGGCTGTGGAGAGCGGAGGCTACTGTGTAGTTGTCGCGCTCCAATTCAGTAGTTGAAGTTCACGGGCTTAGTTGTCCTGCAACATGTGTGACCTTCCCTGACCAGAGATTGAACCCATGTCCCCTGCATTTGCAGGTGGATTCTTAATCACTGGACCACCAGGAAGTCCTGAAATAGATTTATAGGATTTGGTGACAGATTGGAATTGATGAGGGAGGAAGAAGGAACAATAGAGAATGAAGCTAATATTTCTAATTTTGGAGGCTAGATCAATTGTTACACCATTCATAAAGTTAAAGCAAATGTAGAAGAACAGGTTTTGGTAAGAGAATATAATGAATTTACTTATAGACATGTTAAATTTGAGATGTCCCAAGGAAATCTCTGAAGACAAATTCAGTGAGGAGAATTCTGGTCAAGATAGCTCTATAGGTTCCTTTTTTTGAGCACTACATCCCAACCCCTATTTCACACAAAAACAATAAGTACTAGATATAGAAATAAAATTAAGAGATATGGTAGTCTCATACATGAGATAAATACTCTTGAGGTCAAAAAATGAAACAAAAACTCAAATTTGTAAGTGGCGAGAAGGTTTTGAATCCATGGATGATGAGGGTCTGGGAGTGGAGACAGTGATGACTGTAAGGTCAGTCCCTAAGATAGTTGTTCCTTGTGCAGAAGGAAGTGGGAAACAGGAGCCAAACTGGATTTCTGAAACCAGAGACTGAGGTGGGGACTCCCCACAGCCCAGATTGAAGGAAGGACTGCTTCAAGTCTTGCCAGGGGCTGCAGGAGTAGCTAGACAATCTCAGTACCAGAAAATAAATGTCGTCTTGCTAGCTCAGTGACTATACGGTGATGTGCCCAATACCACAGTGACACAGGTCTCCTCAATCCCACATTTGGACTTGGGGCCCTGAGAGGTTGCCTGAAGTCAATTACAAACCATTTATATAGGAAGGAGGGACGGGGAAGAGAGAAGGAAATAAGAACAGTTAAAAAAACTCCCCGTTCGAAAGATCTGGCAAAGTAAAGTTGAAAACCATACATTTATGATAAAAATAAAAATTTAATCAGAACACAAATTAAATGATATTGATTTAATAGCCTAGTTTGACAAAGACTTTAAAATACCACATTTATCTATATCCCACCCCCATAGGAAAGTGTCCTTTAATGCATGACCCAAAACATCCATTATTCTCTTGATCGGAAATAAAAGAGTCTCCTTTTCTCAGGAGTCTGAAATCTGTTCCATCTAGTGTCCTTCAGACAGGGTATAACTGGGGTCCTGAATTTTTTTGTGCTAGTCATAATTGTTGAACCTCTCAGGAGTAGAAGGCTGCTTCTTCACCTGTTGCACTTCCTACCTTTGTTCCGGGCAAAGGAACTTCTGGGTTTCCAGCATCACCCTAGTATTGAAGTCATGTACCGCTGAAGCCAGGTAGCCATTTCTGGAGCCTTGATAGCTGGAGAACCCGGATTCTCTATGACATTCTGGAGCCTTCCCCAGCAGAATAATTGTGCTCCCAAGAATCCTGGGACACAGAGCTGGCATTTTTCCTGCTTTGCTGAGGAGAAAAATGGATAAATTTGTTTATCCATTTATTGGCTGTGTGGCCTTGGACAAGTTGCTTAATCTCTCCAATAATCCAGTTTTCTTAACTCTAAAATGGAAATGTGTTGCTTACTGTGGCTACTGCCTTCTGGAACATAGTAGGTTTTTCATTAAAGCCTGCACCACAGTTTTAAATTTCATTAATGTTGAGTTTTTCTTTGAGGGAAGATTTGATATTTTTTAATTTGGTAAAATCCACTCGTAGAGAAGTCTTGTAACATGGTGAGTGATTAAACTGAGTAATACTGTCTAGGATTTTTAAAAATGGGGTGTTAAGAGGCTTATTTTCTCATATATCTTGTGTGCTGACACTGAGAGCAATTCTGTAAGAGAAATTTCAAAAATGCTTTCGCAGCGATTAGTGCTGGTAGAGTTAGTATATAATCTCCCAAGGTGACAACTTTGCCGTGTGGTATGTAAATTCTGATTTCTTGTTCTACATCGTGTATTTCACCAAATTTGTATGTACCCTATAAGTTTATGCATACCTACTTCTTTCTTTCACTACCAAATATTTTCCCTAATGGATTTTCATTTGAGGTAGTAATTTTTTTTTTTTTCGAGCCTAGAAAAACCACTATACCACTAAACCCAAGAGACAGAGAGAGAGCAGCCGTGTACTCCTAGACTAAATTCGAGAAGTGTGGATGGAGGAAGGTGGGGTGGGGTCAGAAAATAGGTTGTTATTTTCATTGCTGGCAATTTAGATTCAGAGGCATTTCATCTGCAGTCCCCTCAAGTGTTGAATTGAATAAAAGTAGTAACAGAAACAGTGGGAAGAGTGGTTGGGGGAGGGGCTGTGAACTCTTCTAGCTAAACGCAAAGAGACAGGCAGCTTGTAAGCATGCATCCTCAGCTTGAAATAAAAGCCACAAGAAGCCTGAGAGCCAGCTTATACTGAAACAAGATGCTGCAATAGTAAAACAAATCAGACTGAAATCCATCTACATTGGCAGAGTAGTGTGGTTATTGAGCTCCTCCAACCAGAAGGGACTATGTAGACAGCCATGTGAATGAGAGGAAGAATAAAGCACTGATGCATTTGCATCTTGCCTAACATAAATGATCTAAGAATAGACATATTTCACATGCATCTTTAGTAAGAATGAATGTGTATATAAAGATTTACTGCTTATTTTACACTCGACTCAACCAGCATTCTTTATTTGCATTGAACTAGATACTATGCTGTACAGATTGTGTATGAGAAGCTTGCCTACAAAGATGTGATATCCCACATTGCATTCTGAAGCCAGCTTTCCTTAGAAATATTGTTAAAGATGGTGGGCAGTATCATAGCTAGCCTGCAAATGTGTTTTTAACAAATAATATACCTAAAGTAAAATACGAATACAAGAGAAATGAATTAAAAATAATGCTGCAAGAAAAGTAGAAACAGGAAGTAAACAGAAGTAAACAGGAAAAAATAACTGGATATTGATTTATTTTTCTTGTTTGTAATCTTGAGAAAATGACTTAATTAGTAAAATGAAGAAAAAGACAAAGAACTGTAAGTTTATGAAGGACATTTTAATGTACTTCAGGGATTGTAGAGTTTCAGTGCACTGATGCTTTACTGTACCTGTGTGTGTATGTGTGTGTGTGTGTGTGTGCACGCTTAGTTGCTCAGTCATGTCCAACTCTACAACATCATGGACTGTAGGCCGCCAGGCTCCTGTGTCCATGGGATTCTCCAGGTAAGAATACTGGAGTGGGTTGCTGTTTCCTTCTCTAGGGGATCTTCCTGACCCAAGGATTGAACCTGGGTCTCCCGCATTGCAGGCAGATGCATTACCATCTGAGCCACCAGGCAAACCCTTATTATACCTAATTTACCTCAAAAATATGACTTTCTTTTTCATTGGTATAGATTTCAGAGTCACATACTAGATATTGATTAAGCCTGGTATGTACAAAAGGTACTGCATTATGTGCTGTAAGAGAAACAAGAATTGTTCAAGACAAGTAACCCTTTATCAAGGTACTGGCAATTTATTTGGGGAAATAAAGCATACATAGTACAAAAGTGTACATAATCAATACCATGTGCAGAAATACAGACTAACAGATATAACATGGAGATGTGGGAGAAGCATTAACCTCAAAGACATACAGCCTTGGTTATTAATACAGACTCCACTGCCTCTGGGCTTCCCAGGTGGTGCAGTGGTAAAGAATCTGCCTGCCAATGCAGGAAATGCGAGAGACACAGGTTCGATCCTTGGGTCCGGAAGATATCCTGGAGTAGGAAATGGCAACCCACCCCAGTGTTATTACCTGGAAAATTCCAAGGACAAAGGAGCCGGGCGGGCTACAATCCATGGGGTCACAAAGAGTCAGGCACAACTGAGCATGGGTTCATGTGAGTGCATGCACACACACACACACACACACACACACATTACTGCCTCCAGCTAAATAACCGTGAGTAAATTTCTTAATTTCTTGGAGCTATGGTTTTCTTACCTATAAATCAGGGATGACATGATTTAGAAATATTAAGTGGGATAATGCAAATGGCATGCCTAATAAAGACACAAGGTCAGTATTTAGTTGGTATTGGTTCTCACCCTTCCTATGGTTAACAGAGGCATGAAAAGACTCTCTCTACCTCTACCTGGTGGTTTAGTGAGGAATAGATATTTGAATAGGACCTTAAAAGCCTAGTAGATTGCTGTATACTTGAAACTAACACAATGCTTTAAATCAACTATACTCCAATGAAAAAAAATTTTGAAAGTCTGGTAGAAGTACAGTTTATTTTATATTTCTTTTATTTTTTAGCTGCCCAGCATCTAAATCCCTTCTGATAACTGGAGCATTCCTTATGAATTTTTTAAAAACACCCCACACTCATTTTCCAGATCTCTTTCCAGCTAGACTTCACCCATCAGCCATTGCAGCTATGAGCAGCATTCTTATATTTTGATGTTAATGTTTCATTTCTAGGTGATATCTAATAGATTCCAGACTGAGGTTCTTTATCCATTCCCACTACATTCCATCTCCTTATGTACACCTCCATCCCTGCCAACAATTCTCTTTAGCTAAATGTCCTAAATTCTTCTGGTGTTTGCTTTTACAATTTTAAATGATTATTTTTAAAAACTAATTCCTTGTTTTATTATCCTATGAAGATATAAAAATACTGCATCTACCCCTCCTTCCATCACTTCTCTCCATTGTCCCATAAAATTTTTAGTAGTTGTATAATTTTTATTTTGTCAATTTTTGCAAAGAGGCATTCAAGTTTTCTAATGCAATTTGTTGTTCCGTGCCATACAGCATGTGAGATCTTAGTTCCCTGACCAGGGATGGAAACTGCACCCCGTGCATTGGGAGGTGGAGTCCTAACCACTGGACTGCCAGGAAGGTCCCTTGTCAATTGTTTTTAAACATTTATAATGTTAGTCTTCCATGTGTTGCGCATATGGTGATTCTAAAAATCAAAGATAAAATGCAGTTTCTAAGTGATGATTGTATAGTCACCATAGAACCATGCAGGATGATTCAGTCAGTAGAGAAAGACATGTAATTCGAGATCATTAAAAGTTTGTTATTTGAAGGAGTATATCTCAAGCACCAAAATTCTTACTCAGTTCTCTTCTCATATCTTTCCATTTTCCTTTACTTATTACTGTCATATTTGGTTACCATTGTGGGGGTGAGAGGTTGTAGTGTACATAATCCTCTTCTTAGGGTTCTTTTGTCATTTACTCAGAATAATTTACTTAGAATAATTTACTTAAGTAATTTTTAAATATAGGATGTGTGGGTGGTAAACTTTCTGAGTGCTTACATTTCCAAGAATTTAATCCCACTTTCATATTTAATTGATAGTTGGTTTAAGTAAAGTTTATTTTCTGCTAAAGAACTTTAGGGCTTCCCTAGTAGCTCAGTTGGTAAAGAACCTGCCTGCAGTGCAGAAGACCTGGTTCAATCCCTGGGTCAGGAAGATCCCCTGGAGAAGGAAATGGCAACCCACTCCAGTACTCTTGCCTGGAGAATTCCATGGACAGAGGAACCTGGCAGGCTACAGTCCATGGGGTTGCAAAGTGTCAGACACAACCGTGTGACTAACTTTCATTTTCAAAGAACTTTGAATTCATTGCTTTTGCTTCAAAGTTTACTAACAGCCAACGTTGCTGCTAAGATATTTATTTATTTATTTATTAGTGCATTTTTTTTCATTTATTTTTATTAGTTGGAGGCTAATTACTTCACAATATTGTAGTGGTTTTTGCCATACATTGACATGAATTAGCCATGGGTTTACATGTGTTCCCCATCCTAAACCCCCCTCCCACCTACCTCCCCATCCCATCCCTCTGGTTCATCCCAGTGCACCAGCCCCGAGCACTTATCTCATGCATCCAACCTGGACTGGCAATCTGTTTCACACTTGATAATATACATGTTTCAATGCTATTCTCTCAGATAATCCCACCCTTGCCTTCTCCCATAGAGTCCAAAAGTCTGTTCTATACATCTGTGTCTCTTTTTCTGTCTTGCATATAGGGTTACCGTTACCATCTTTCTAGATTCCATATATATGTGTTAGTATACTGTATTGGTCTTTATCTTTCTGGCTTACTTCACTCTGTATAATGGGCTCCAGTTTTATCCATCTCATTAGAACTGATTCAAATGCATTCTTTTTAATGGCTGAGTAATATTCCATAGTGTATATGTACCACAGCTTTCTTATCCATTCGTCTGCTGATGGGCATCTAGGTTGCTTCCATGTCCTGGCTATTATAAACAGTGCTGTGATGAACATTGGGGTACATGTGTCTCTTTCAGTTCTGGTTTCCTCAGTGTATATGCCCAGGAATGGGATTGCTGGGTCATATGGCAGTTCTATTTCCAGTTTTTTAAGGAATCTCCATACTGTTCTCCATAGTGGCTGTACTAGTTTGCATTCCCACCAACAGTGTAAGAGGGTTGCTGAGATACTTAATATCAGTCTTCTTTTCATTCGTTATACCTAGCCTTTCCTCCATCACCAAAAGCTATTAGAGTTTTCTCTTAATTCTTCAAGTTCTGAAATTTTACGAGGCTATATCTAGGTGTAAGCCATTATTACCTTGGTCCCTTTGGTATTCAGTGGTCCCTTCCAATCCGAAGATTTATAACTCTTTAAGGTCAGGGAAATTTTCACTATAGTCCATTATTTTTATGATTGTTTACTTCTCTTCATCATATTTATTTTCTTCTTGTGTAATTTCTGTTAAATATATGGCAGAGCTCCTGGCTCTATCCTCTTTGTATTTTAACTTTTATTTTACTTTTTCTCTCATTTTTGTCTTTTGTTCTACATTCTAAGAGATTTCTTTGACTTTATCCTCCAGTTCACCAATGTAGTATTCAGCTGTGTCTATTCCATTAGTCAACTGCTGAGTTCTTCATTTTTGAAATTTTATTTCTAATTTCCAATATTTTTATTTTATTTTTTCTTCCTTATGGAAGATTATCTTATTGAATAAATATAATCGCTTCTGAGATCTATCTGAGGATAATATAATAGTTTATCAGATCTATCTGGGATTATGTATTAGAATTTATATAAAGTTCTTTTTTGTTTTCTCAGATAGCTGTGTTCCCTCCAGCATAAGTTTTTCTTTTTAAATATTTGCTACTTTCTCAACAAAATCAACATTTTGTTGATTTCTTCAAATAGCTTATGCTCCTTTCTTGTCTATGCGTCATTATGAATCAAGATCATGGATTCCTCTGTAGCTGATACATCTGTTTGACCAGTAGGTCTCACCAATGAAAAAAGTGCTGATTGCCAGTTTCATGTAAATTCCTGACTAGGTTTTTTTTTAATTTGTTTATTTTTAATTGAAGGATTATTGCTTTAAAGTATTGTGTTGGTTTCTACCAAACATCAACGTGAATCAGGTAAATGGCTGACTAGGTTTTGACTGACAGGTAGGGAGCAGACAGGCTGGTTTGAAATTCCAGTGGTTATAAAAGGCAAGGAGACTTTCTTCTGGAGGCAAGACACTTTTTCATGCATGATTCCTGAGTGAAACTGTCCTCCTTTTTTGTTTCCAGGTCTTGCTTAGTAATACAGAAGTATTCAGTCTCTGTTCTTCTCTCTTCATCCCCAGTACCCTCCAAGGAACCATCTCTGAGAGACAAATAACTTCCTTCAGAGAGGAGATCTCAGGCTTTGACCACAGAGCAGAAACTTCTGCCAACAATTACTTGATTTAGACAGAAAAAAAGAAAAGGCACCAGGATCAGAATGCTGTTCTTTAGTAAATTATTCAACTCTTATTTTCTGTAAATGTCTAAAAGAACCCCACTTATCTCTGAGACTGTGGGACTTTTTAAGAAAAGCTACCTACCCATGTATTTCTTTTTCTATTTACCTTCATATCTATCTATGCATATGTTTATATATACATATAAAATATATTCTCTAACAATTAGCTTTGTATACCTTTTTATTATAAGATAAAGCTCAAATACAGAAAACTATATGGAATAAATATTTATCTTAGTGAATTATTATAAGGCAAAGACCACCTTGATCACTAAATAGTGCTTTTCCAGCATCCCAGATGTCCCTCCATGTTCAGTCACAATTGTAGCCTTCTTTTTCCCTCTTGACTCTGATGTTAGACATTTGCATTTCTTTATGTTTTTATAACCCATGTATGCATCTCTGGACACTACTGTTTAATCTGCTTCTGTTTTTACCTTGATATGTCATTGAAGTCTCTATAGATTACCCCTCCATCCCTCTCCTTTCCCTACAATCTCTATTTGTGGAAGAACTCAGGCTATTTGAACTTTAAAATTTCTTCTTAGTATGGATTTTTCCAGTTTCATACTCATGGTACAGCTCAATATGTTCCTTTGTCCCTTGTATTTTCTGAAAGTTGGCAGTCGGAGCCAGAGGTTGACCTCTGGAGATTCAAACCCTTTGACAAGAATTGTGTTCCTCCATCCATAGACACATAATGACTGGCTTTTTTTGCTTTTGCTTTTGTTTTTAAATGTTAACAACCATTAATGCTTAATGCCTAGATCCATTAATCCATTGAGCATTGAGAAGTGGTGATACTCCTTATCTGTTTTGTTTTCATACATTACCTAGAACAGTTTTATAAAGACATTCTTGTCTATTATTTGGCTATCTAGTAGAATAATTCATAGGAAAAGAGAAAAATAAATGATTGATACTTTCTGTTTATCTTATTGTCAAGTTAATGAATTAGCTCTCTATTATCCTCTCAGAATTACCAATTAATTGTTTTTAATAGATATAATTTTTGATTCATGGATTTAAACATATTTCATAGATTGCAATTCTTACAGCTTTTAAAACTCAAACTCTACCATTTCTGCCTATGGATTGAAGCCTCTTCAAGCTGGTTTCTAAGTATTTTGACATGACCCTAATGGTCTTTGATAGCTTGTTTTTTTCAATTTTTATTGAAATATAGTTTCAGTGCCTCCAGACACAGCCAAATGTCTGTTACCAGTCAAAATCACCCCAATTGAGAACCACTGAATCAAAGTATCACACAAATTGTTGTCAAATTATAATAAGTACTCCCTACCTTAGTAATGCAAAGAACTGACTCATTGGAAAAGACCCTGATGCTGGGAAAGATTGAAGGCAGGAGGAGAAGTGGACAACAGAGGATAAGTTGATTGGATGGCATCACCAACTCAATGGACCTGAGTTTGAACAAGCTCTGGGAGCTGTTGATGGACAGGGAGGCCTGGCATGCTGCAGTACATGGGGTGGCAAAGAATCGGACACAACTGAGTGACTGAACTGACTCACTGACCTTAGTAAGTGACTTCCCAGGTGGCACTAGTGGTAAAGAACCTGCCTGACAATTCAGAAGACCTAAGAGACACAGGTTTGATCCCTTGATTGGGGAGATACCCTGGAGGAGGGCATGGCAACACACTCCAGTATTCGTGCCTGGAGAATCCCTTGGACAGAGGAGCCTGACATGGTATGGTCCATAGGATCACAAAGAGTCGGACACGACTGAAGCAACTTAGCACGCACACACCTTAGTAAACAGCTCTGCTCAATGGCTGGGACCAAAAATCTTGGAGTGGACCCTGACTCCTCTTTCTTTCACATTCACATCTAATTTGTCAGAAAACCCTGATTCACCAATAAAATGTATCCTGATTCTGATTCTTCCTACCATCTCCGCTGCTACCATCCTAGTTCAAGCCACCATCATTTGTCACCTGGATACTATAATACCTTTCTAACTGGCATCTCTGTTTCCACTTTTGCCTCCCCTGTGCTCTTGTCCCCCACACAGTAACCAGAATTGGCCTTTTATAATGTAGATCAAATAATGTCATTCTCTGCTCAAAATCCTCCAATGATTCCTCATCACTCTTGGAATAAAATATAAGTCCTTACATGGCCTGCATGGCTCTACATGGCCCAACATGATATAGCCCCTGGCTACCTCTCTGAACTCATTTTTCTGCAGCTTCTTCCCCTTACTAACTGCACTTCAGCCATACCAGCCCCGTTACTGTTTCTCAAATATGCCAAGCACGTTCCCATCTCTGGGCTTTATCTTTGCTGTTATTTTAGCTAACAATTTTTTTCTGTAAACTGTCTGGCCATGCACTGTGCCTAATTTTCTATTAGGTTGATGGTACTTTTCTTCTGGGTGTTCTATTTTAATTGAAACTGCTATTCCAAAAGAAACATCCTGAGTGGTCTGCTGGTAATTGACACTCTGGTGTGCTTCTAACACCAGTAGAGAAAGGAGACAGTGACAGGGACTTGAGCTTGAAGGAAATGAGCCTTAAAGGAGAGATAGAAGAGCTTTCTGATCACAGTATCTTTGGGGACTTTTTTTTTGGTATCACTGAGTTTCCTTATCCAGATCATTCTTGCAAGCCATCCTTCCTGCCAACTCTAAAAGACTTTGAATTTGTTGAACAACTATTATGTGACTACCACTAGGAGTGTGTCTGACCTCATCTAATGTTCTCTCTGTTGTTCTCCCACTCATCACCTGACCTCCTTCTGTTCAGTGAATAAAACAGTCCTCACACAGAATCTGCATTTGTTGTTTCTTGCACCTGCTCTTCCTCTGACTATCTACATGGGTGTCCTCCATTTAGTCATCTTCCAGTGATATCTTCCCTGACCACCCTACCTCAAATTTTAACACTTGCCCGCAAAGTTTTCTGTTCTTCCTTGATTTATTTCTTCTCCTTAGCCCTTGTCATTATCTAACATTCTAAAATTTTAACTTACTTATTGTTCTATCTTTTGTCACCTCTGAGTGGGCAAAATATTTTTGTCTGTTTTATTCACTGCTCTACCCCTGAAACCAACAACAGTGACTGGTGAATGGTTGTTACAAAAACTCTTTCTTGAATTAATGAATGAACTTAAAAGTGAAAGAGTCTTTGACAGTCTATGAGCTCATACTCTCACTGATGAGTACAGATGCAAACACTAATTCATAAATAAAACACCTAGAGATAGAGTGTCTAGAGATGACTGAGGGAGTACCTAGAGCAACATAAGAAGAGATTGGTGATTTTCCTTTGCAATTTGTAATGGGCAGGGGGAAAATGATGCCTGAGTTGTGTCATATTATTTTGGTAAACCTGGATTGGAAGAGACAAATATGAAGGCATTCCAGAAAGAAAGACTATTATAAGTTGGGTTAGGTATGTAACCAATTAGACTGTTCTGATTAGGACAGAGGATCTAGGTAGAAAGTAGTAAGAACTGGGACTTCTTGGAAGTCCAGTGGTTAAGAACCTGCCTTCCAATGCAGGGGATGCAGGTTTGATCCCTGGTCAGGGAACTAAGATCCTACATGCTATGTGCAGAGGGCAGGGGGAGGCAGGGGGAACTAAGCCCACATGCTGAAACTATACTCTAGAAACTGCAGCCTGCAGACTCTAGAAACTGCCAGCCACAACTCAAGAGAAACCCAACAGAGATCCTGTGTGCCACAACTAAGACCTGATGCAACCAAATAAAATAAGAATTAAGCTTCCACACCATCAAAGGCTTTGGCGTAGTCAATAAAGCAGAAGTAGATGATTTTCTGGAACTCTGATCCTTTTTCTGTGATCCAAGGATGTTTGCAGTTTGATCTCTGGTTCTTATGTCTTTTCTAAATGCAGCTTGAGCGTCTGGAAGTTCACAGTTCACATACTGTTGAAGCCTGGCTTTGAGAATTTTGAGCATTACTTTGCTAGCATGTGAGATGAGTGCAATTGTGCAATAGTTTGAACATTCTTTGGCATCAACAAACTGGAAAATTCTTAAAAAGATGGGAATACCAAACCACCTGACCTGCCTGCTGAGAAATCTGTTTGCAGGTCAAGAAACAACAGTTAGAACTGGACATGGAACAACAGACTGGTTCCAAATAGGGAAAGGAGTACCTCAAGGCTGTCTATTGTCACCCTGCTTATTTAACTTATATGCAAAGTACATAATGCAAAATGCCAGGCTGGATGAAGTACAAGCTGGAATCAAGATTGCCCAGAAATATCAATAATCTCAGATATGCAGATGACACCACCCTTATGGCAGAAAGTGAAGAAGAACTAAAGAGCCTCTTGATGAAAGTGAAAAAGGAGAGTGAAAACGTTGACTTAAAGCTCAACATCCAGAAAACTAAGATCATGGCATCTGGTCCCATCACTTCATAGCAAATAGATGGGGAAATAATGGAAACAATGAGAGAATTTATTTTTTTGGGCTCCAAAATCACTGCAGATCGTGACTGCAGTCATGAAATTAAAAGATGCTTGCTCCTTGGAAGAAAAGCTATGACAAACCTAGATAATATAATAAAAAGCGGAGACTTGATTTTGCCAACAAAAGTCCATCGAGTCAAAGCTATGGTTTTTCCAGTAGTCATGTATGGATGTGAGATTTGGCCTATAAAGAAAGCTGAGTGCCAAAGAACTGATGCTTTTGAACTGTGATGTTGGAAAAAACTCTTGAGAGGCCCTTGGACTGCAAGATCCAACCAGTCCATCCTAGAGGAAATCAGTCCTGATTTCCTGGGAGGAAATCACTGAGAGGACTGATGCTGAAGCTGAAACTCCAATAGTTTGGCCACCTGATGCGAAGAATTGACTCATTTGAAAAGACCCTGATGCTGGGAAAGATTGAGGGCAGGAGGAGAAGGGGACAACAGAGAATGAGATGATTGGATGGCATCACTGACTTGATGGACATGAGTTTGAGTAAACTCTGGGAGTTGGTGATGGACAGGGAAGCCTGGTGTGCTGCAATCCATGGGGTCACAAGGAGTTGGACAGGACTGAGCGACTGAACCGACTGAATTGAATACCTGAGTATATCAATCAGAGTCCCAGCAAGAAATAGCTGTCATACTCAGAGTGGGAGTTCAAGGAGGGTGTACTAAAACACTTACTTTTAAGATTTAGGCAGAGTTGTAGAAAATAGCAAGGAATAATGCAGTATTCTAGAGCTGGAGCTAGTAACAAAACAGGAGCTGTCATCACCCTAGCCTTGAAGGTGAGGGAGGAGAGAGGTAGGTACAGAGGACATCTTGGCATGTGTTGTGATGTTCAGTCAAAGGACCCAGCTGCCCTCAGGTGATCTACAGAGAGGGAGCTGACCTCCTCTCGCCCACTGATCCCTTCATTAAACCTACCGGAAACCAGAGCGAGGGGCCAGCTGATGCATTCGTTCTGTAGAGGTCAGCCTCTGCAGCAGGAAGCAGAGTGAAGAAGGACACAGAGTTGATCTGGAGGGGCAAATGGACAGCTTCCAGCAGCTAAGATAGCTTAAAAAAGTGTGCTAGGGAGCCTTGAGAAGCTCTCATAGAGGTCATCATCCCTTTGGTTGAGAAATGTTGCATCTTTTTTCCCAACTGTATACAAATTATATCCTTCTTACAAGGCTGTTTTGACCACGTCTTCATGATGAAAACATTGCTTAATCTAGCATTTGGTTAGTACAACACATAACATAAAATTACAGAGGTTCAAGGTATATGAATACAGAAATTTTTAAAGAATGAAATCAAATCACCAGTATCAAATAGGTGATTCAGTGACCAGCAAAAATCTATAAGCCAAAGCCATTTTTTAACAAATAAGTAACAACCTCAGTAAAAATAAACTAGTTTCTCTTTATTGAGCCCTATTGTTTATATTCTACCTCCTAACAGTCTTCCATTCCAGTTGTCAACTCTGCATTTCATTTCTTCAAATCTTCACCTATATTAGCCAGTGGGGTTTATCTATTTCTGTGTGTATGTTTATAGTTATATAAAAGTATTGGTGATGTGCATGAAGGGAAAATAGACTTTATAGCTTTACCAAAATAGACTAGACACCTATAATCCCTTCTCATTCATACCTACTGTGGGATTCTATGCCAGTTCTTGGTGATTCTTCCTTGACATAACACTGTGTCACAGCTTCACTATCAGCGGACAGAAAGAAAAATAACTGGACATGTGCCCAGACAACCACTGTCCTTGGCTCCACTAGCCGTGCACCTAGAGCACGTGGAGCAGGGTCTCTTCTGTCTACTATGACACAGGCAGTTGTACGAGATTTATCTGTACTGAAAACACAATTAAGTTGTTTACAATAGCAGCTGTAAGCCCTCTCACTATTTAGTGATTCTTAAATTGGCTCAATTCTCGTTTTCAGTTTCTTTACTTCTACAGTATTATTTTGTTCCTACTATAGTGCAGATTAGCCTTAAATAGTTTGGGGCCTTAGGACAAAGAGTAAACGTTACAGTTATTATATAATATTCAAAATTCTTTCAGAATTCTGGCTCTACCCAGGACAGTATTCTGAACTTTCTAATAGGTACAGATAATTCATATGACCTTCGGCTCCTTTTTGACATAAGCATTTGCTATGGTTATTTAATTTCAATTAATTCTAAGATATTTACTGATGCCTCCGTTTGCAAGCCTCTGAATGGACCCAAAGATGAACTGTATCCACCCTAAACCTTAAGGAGCTTACAGTCTAATAGATAGAAAAATATCTTTAATACAAATATGAATTAGGTTAGTCAGAGCCGAAACACAGTGATGTGGAATTTCAAAAGTGGGAGAGATCATGTGATTTGAGATTGGACAGAAGGATAAGTGGGCTTCCCTGGTAGCTCAGCAGGTAAAGAATCTGCCTGCAATGCAGGAGACCCCGATTCGATTCCTGGGTCAGGAAGATCCCCTGAAGAAGGGATAGGCTATCCACTCCAGTATTCTTGGGCTTCCCTGGTGGCTTAGATGGTAAAGAATCCACCTGCAAAGCCGGAGACCTGGGTTCGATCCCTAGATTGGAAAGATCCCCTGGAGGAGGGCATGGCAACCCACTCCAGTATTCTTGCTTGGAGAATCCTCATGGCAGGCTACAGTCCATGGGGTGCAAAGAATCAGACACAGCTGAGCAACCAACCACAGCACGGTGCAGAAGGATAAGTAGGATTTTAATAGGTAAGGAACAGCTATGGCAAGAAAACAATCGCTTTAGGAAAAAAAGCAACAGCTGAAAAAGCTCCTGTTTATTCAGCTTAAAATAAAAGTAATATTATTTACCTCACTGACTTTTTCTGAGGATTAAATGAAAGAATGAATGTAAGGCACTTTGCAAAGCTCATAAAAAAGAGCACAATAAATGTTAGCTTTAAAAATACCCCTCTCAAAGAATGTGGGGAAGAGATAGTTAGGGAGTTTGGGACCAACATGGACACTCTGCTATATTTAAAATGGAAACCAACATGGACCTATTGTATAGCCCAGGGAACTCTCTTCAATGTTATATGGCAGCCTGGATGGGAGGGGAGTTTGGGGGGAAAATGGACACATGTATATGCATGACTGAGTCCCTTCACTTTTCACCTGAAACTATCACAAAATTGTAAATCAGCTATACTCCAGTATAAAATAAAAACTTGAAAAAATACCCCTCTCAAAGTTCTAGCAGCAGGAATAGACAGGTGGTATTGGGGAAGTTGGACACTACACCTGAGCGTAGGGTTAGTGGAGAGGAGTAAGGAGAAATAAGACATCAGAAGAAAGTAGAGTGAGAACTCTCATTCACCAAACATTTATTAAATACATTTTACTTCCTGGAAAAACAGGGGGAAATGGTATTAGAAACTAAAACTGACCTGTCAGGGCAAAGACTGTCTTTGCTTGTTTCCCACTGTTTGTCCCCAGTGCCCACACAAACAGAGCCAGGGACACATTTGGTGTGGAATGACTGTGTGTGGAATGATTTTACCTTGTTGGAGAGAGAAGAGATTCCACAATACTTAACAGGAGGAAATCAGTCTCCTCAGAGACAAGTAGAGGAAGAAGAAGGAAAACACTCAAATCTCAAAGCCTCCACTATGAGTGTGTGTGTATATGTGTATGTGTGCTTGCAGATGTAAGTGCATTTCTAAAGGACGGTGGATATGCACAATGGGTATGTGGAGGCAGGCTGGAGCAGTGGATGAGGGAGAGAATGCTATCTCTTTCTCTCGCTTTCAGCAGAGATAAGCTGATGGGGTGGCATCTGAGGGAAGAGGCTGCAGAAATGAAGGGAAAGAGTTTGAGAAAACTGAGAAAGGGCCAGGAATACGGTAATATAAAATCCCTGTCCCTCCAAAATTCAAGGTGTTCACATACACACGTACCCTGTGTGAGTGTTTCATATAAACCAAGCGCCAAGTACTTGTATAGTACTAAGTACCACACCTGGATTGGTACAAATCAGGGGGAAGGGACAGGCCAAAAGAAGTTCGATACCAATGACATCAAATGTACGGTAGGAGCTGGACTTCAAGCCACTCGAACCTAGGAGTTTACAAAACCTCTGGAAGAAGGCATTGGACTTCCCATCACATGAGAATTTCAATATTAACAAATGCAAGATAACTTTGGCTGTTTTGGTCATTGTAACTGATAGCCTGCTGGATAAATTTGGCCCTGGAATCACCTCCTCCAGAACAGAATGTCATTCCCTCCCATCCCAAATAGGTTTTGTGCCCCTTTATTATGGTTTTTCTCCTATATTGTAATTATTTATGTTTCCACCTTCCCTGATAGATCGAACATCCAGGACTGAGCCATGTCCAAGTTCATCAACATCAGTGCAGCTAGGAGGCTGCAGCTGGAGTTACACATTTGTAAAGAGCCACTGAGGGCCATTAGAGAAAGGAGTTAGAAATATGTTAGGAACAGAACAAGCAAAACAAACAAGCAAAAACATCAGAGACATTATCAGGGATGCAGTAGCCATATTTCGGCATCACCAAATGGTATAGCCATCCACATAGCCAAGTTTATCTCCAGATCTCTAAAACAAGGTACTTTGGGATCTTTTTTAGTTTCTACTTGGTTTATCTACTACCACCATTTTCTGAAATTTTCAGAAAAAAAAAAATTGTTTTAATTTCAACAGTCACAACAGTGAAAAGAATTTTAATTCCTTTTTCTGAAAGGCTGTATGTATTTTTAACTGTCCTGGAAAGGATGGATGAGTGCTTCAGACACACAATTAACTACTTAGTCCACAAAAAGAAAAAGAAAAACTTCTAGTGGTTGTAACACAAAGCCAAGTGTCTGTGTTATGCCTTTGTGTTGATGACGAGGTTTGTGAGGGTATTTTTTCCCTGCTTTTACTCTCTTGCCATCAAAGGAAGAACCAATTAGGCCAAATAATAATATTTAAAATCTGACGGCCCTTGGGAGCCTGAAATGAAAACCTAAATCTGCCACGCGGATGCTTTAGAGCCTGTGTTCTAAGCGTGACCAGGGACTCACCCCAGCCTGAAGCCACACACATTCCCAGTGCCTGGGCACAGCAGAACTAATTAGAGAGAGAGCTAGGATTCTCTGCCTTGAATGTCACTCTTTGTATTCATCGATGCAAGTTAGAATCCCTCTTCATGTCATATGAGAACAAAAGCAGAATAGCCTAGAACACAGTGAATAGCACAGAATACTCAACTGGTCCTTGTAACTGCCTACAACAAAGCAAAAAGGGCTTGAGAGGGATTTTAACATGTGAAGTGTTTGTGCAGAGACTTAGGACTTCTGTGACTGTGTGTACAGAGAATTAAACAGCAAAAACAATTTGAAGAATTTGTGTATTTAGTTGCAGTGATGCTGTGACTTCTCCCTATAGCCTCTCTCTCTCTCTTTTTTTTTTTTTAACTTTAGATGTGTCTTTGTGTAAAGGGATAACATTGTTAAGTCTTTTATAGGAGGATAAAAACGTAGTGTTTAATGTGAGGCAGATACTACAAATTGCTTTTATCTAATTAGCCCGAGAACGCAGTACTTCGTGTGTCTGTGTGTGTCACAGGCAGCTCCGTGTGCACACACCGGCATCAGGGCTGGAGGGTGCGTGAATGTGAATGCTTTCCTGCATCGCCATCAGGTGTGTTTGTGTCCTGGCACAGCTACGCGTGTAAGTCCATGTGTGTCTAAGTATGATCATGTGCAAAAGAAAGGGATTCCTGCTCTATTATTCCAAGCAATTAAACTCCGACAGCACTAGGATGAAGGGGAGGCCCTGATTTTCTTTTCCTTTGCAGTAATTGCCTCGGCAATCATCTTTGATCAGGGAAGAGCAGAGGAGGAGAGTCCTGAAAGTTGACATTCCCAGTATAAATATACACATTTACATACACAGGGGCAGCACAGCTCCACGGCTTTTTTACTGACGTCTCTGACCTGAAACCACTGTAGCTCCATTGACACTTCATTTAATTGAATCCTTCCCTAGCAGTGCAAAAGCCAGAGGACTTGAAAGGGGGGAGGGGAGAGGAAGGATGGGTAATCAAGGCAGACTCTTCTGCCTGAGTGTCTAGAAATGACAGGGAAGTAATTGCTTTTGAAAAGCTAAAAAAAAAAAAAAAAAAAACCAAAGATAGCCAGCCTAATTTGTTTCTATTTAATGAGATACTAAAGGCGGGAGGGGGTTTGCCCCAAACATACCAAAAATCCGGACTCCAGAAAATAAAACCGATTTGGATTTCTGCACCCACAGGAATGAAACAGTGTTTTTAAAAGAAGAAAGAAAGTACAATCCTAAGAAAGAAAAACCCAGAGACTTCCTTGGTTCAAAATGGCCAGAGACAATGGTAAGTTCATTCTGAGCCCAGAGCCACAGCACAGCCCCTTTTGTCAGCTTCAAATCAGTGAGCCGGAGGGTCGAATCCATTTAACCTGCCTCCATGACACATCACCCACCCTCCTGACCCCAGAGCGGCCTCATTTTTATGGATGCAGAAGCTTATGGTGTAATTCATTCCCCTGCACACCCCGCTCATTCAGTCGCCTGCTTTTGCCACAAAGGTGCACTGCATGTTCTCTGCCGGCTGAAAGGATGAGATATCAGTCTGCTTCCTGCTTAATGCAGGAGCTGCCCGGCCTTACAGCTGAAGAGTAATGTCTCTTACCCTGTGTCAATCTGGGGCCTGTGTCAGCTATGCAAACAAGCACATGTCCACAAATTCGGGGTTTGAAAGAAATCAGTCTGGACCTGAAGGAATGAGGAAGCAGGTTTAGGAAAAATAAAACCTAACGGATATTTAATAACCTTTGCCATCAGCTTTCCATAGTTTTGTTTGGTTTTTTTTTCAGTTATATTTTAATGAAAACATGAGAGCATGTGCACAGCCAGCAGCTGCTTTGCCCTTTGATTTTAGTAACATCTAAAACAAACCAAAAAAACCCAACATGATAATAGTATATTTCTAGTATATAGCACTTATACAAAGCACTCTCACATACACTGTTAAATTTATTTAGACCTTTCAACAACCTTGAATAGTAGCAATAGCAGCAGCTTCGTAACCCCTTTTACAGATCAGGAAACCGAGGCCCACATAATTTAAAGAACTCACACAACTTTTCACTGTTGACAAGGAGGACAAGAGATTTCTGAGGTATAGTAAGAGAGGCCCACTTCTGGGCTCCATTTTAGAGGGCTGTGCCCTGGCCCTTCTCTGGCTGCATCTCATTCCTTCCAGTTGTTTGAGGATGAGATGAAGGGAGATACCCTCTCATTGCTTACTAGCCCTCCCCACCTCCAGATCACAATCCACTACCCAGGACTCTAGAATCTCAAGTGTGCTTCTGAGCCCTGTATGGGACTCTTCCCTAGGGCTGCTTGCTGGAGCAAGAGGTGAATGTTGGATGTGCAGGTAGAGTGTTCACATACATGTTCATGAAATCATTCATCACAAAGAGCAAAACCAGGTAGGAAGAGGAGGGAAATGGGTTAGAATCTGGGACTGCGATCTGATTCCCCACAATGCTGTGATCTAAAGTCCAAGGATTCTTAACAGTACCTGGCCTTCCAGGGTGTTATGAATATATGCATGTGTGTACATATATATGTGTATATATACTCACAAATAAACAAGTAGGAAGATAGAATATATTTTATGCAACCATTTTATATATAACTTTAAAATCTGATGGCTCAGATGGTAAAGAATCTGCTACAATGCAGGAGACACAGGTTCGATTCCTGGGTCGGGAAGATGCCCTGAAATAGGAGGAAATGGCAACCCACTCCAGTATTATTGCTCAGCGAATCTGATGAACAGAGGAGCCTGGTGGGCTCAAAGAGTCAGACAGGACTGAGCAACTTTCACTTGATATATAACTTTTAAACATTTAGATATATGGTATAATATGTACACTTCTATTGACTCTCTTACCCCAGGTTCTGCAAATGTTAGAGGTAGACCAGTTAAAGTGACATTAGTATACATGGTAGAGATGAATGAAAATTTAGAAGAGATTATGTAATCTAGATTAGTGTAAATTTCCATTAACTCTTAAAATGCTCAAACAATTTATTGACCTTCATAATTCCAGCAGTTCATTAAATTCTAAGGTGTAAATGTCTTCAATAATTAAGGATACTAATAATGGCTCTGATGATAAAGTAAACAAGGGTTTTATGTTTTATAAGTGTACTAGCACAAGCCATAGGTTAATTACTTTGCCAAATTCCTAAATAATACTATCACACTGAATGCTAAGTCACTCAATCATGTCTCACTCTTTGCAACCTTATGGATTGTAGCCCACCAGATCCTCTGTCCATGGGGTTCTCCAGGCAAGAATACTGGAGTGGGCTGCCATTTCCTACTGCAGGGGATCATCCCCACCCAGGGCTCGAACCCATGTCTTGCATTGACAGGCAGATTCTTTACCACTGAGCCACCTGGAAAGCCCAAATAATACTACATTGCCCTCAAAATGTTAACATCTTGGGTAAAAATGAATCATTTCCTCCAGGAAATTATTAATTCCTTTTCAGCAATGAAAGCAGGATTAAAAATTTGCCCCAGATTCATGCCTAAGTTGATCAGTTGTCCATTTTCAGCTGGAGGGTTGGTTCTAAGAAAAGGAAGGTACTCCAAAGTAGATGAGAAAATGCATTCATGTGGCTCCCTTCAGGAGTTCACATTTGGTTTCTATAGCAATCCTCCTGCTAACCTAAGGGACATGCCAAATCTCATCTCTTCCTTGAAGTTCTCTCTCCTAACACTGAACTTCCATAATACTTCATATTTTTCCCACATAGAGATTACATGAGGTCACAGGTATAGGCAGAGTTGTAAAGCTTCTAGGACAGAATTGGGGGTTTCTTCCCGGTACAATGATGAGTTCCTGAAGGATTTGCATTATTGGAAAGATGCTATCCAGTTTACATTTTGTTCATTTTCCTATCTACCTCTTTATGCAAGACCATGAGACCCTTCAAGGGATAAACTGTCTTACTTGCCCTCAAATCTTCCAGTGTCTGAGCAAAGGGCCTGTTTCTTAACAGGCACGTAATAAGTAGTTATTGAATGAATGAGCCTGTAGTGAATGTCTGCACCTGAGCCTAAGCAAGCTGCTTCAGAAAAAGACACAAGGCACTTCCTTGGTGGTCCAGTGGTAAAGAATCCACTGGCCAATGCAGGGGACACGGATTTGACCCCCGGTCCAGGAAGATTCCACATGCCGTGGGGCAACTAATCCTGTCCACCACAGTTACTGAAGCGCACACAACTAGAGCCTGCGCTCCCAAACAAGAGAAGCCACCACAGTGAGAAGCCTGCGCACAACGACTAGAGAATAGCCTCTGCTCACCACAACTAGAGAAAGCCTGCACACACCAATGAAGACCCAGCACAGCCAAAATTAAATAAATTTTTTTTTAACTACTAAAAATAGGCAAACACAAAAAGTTCCTCAAACAGCTAGATATAGAATTAACTGTCTGAGCCAGCAAACCCACTCCTAGGTGTCTGTCCAGAATGACTGAATAACAGATATTCACGCATATATGTGTTCACAAATGTCCATAGAAGAACTATGCACATAGTCAAAAGGGGTGACAACACAAGTGTTCACCAACTGATGAATGGTTAAACAAAGCATGGTATAACCACATAATGGAATATTATTCATCCATGACAAGAAATGAAGCAGATACATGCTACAACATGGGTGAACCTCAAAAAAAATTATGCTAAGTAAAAGAAACCAGACATCAAATGTTACATAGGTCACATGCCATTTATGATGAAATATCCAGAATAGCTAAGTCCATAGACATAGAAAGATGGAAGATGGTTGCCAGAGGCTGGTGAGAGGAGGGAGTGACTGCTTAGTGGGTACAAGGTCTGCTTTGAGGGTGATGAAAATATTTTAGAACTAGATAGAGGTGATAATTGGACATCATTGTGCATGAACTAAATGCCACTAAATTGTACACTCTAAATGGTTAATTTAATGTGATGTCAATTTTGGCTTAATAAGAAACACACAAAATTTAAATCATGGGGGAAGCAGTTATAAATCCCATATTTTAAAATCTGGAAAAAAAGGGAAGAGAGAAATGGGAGAAAGAGAGAATTAAATAAAACAGTGACTCAGAAGGTTTTTTGGAGGGAAGATTTTTGTGTGTTTTAAGGCAAAGAGGAGAAGACTGAGAGCAGCGTAACTCTGAGGTCTTCCCAGGTTTGGGAAGACGGAGACCAGACACCATGTGACAGTGAAGAGCTTAGTCACACACTCTGGTAAAGAGTGTTGCAGTTGGGATAGTTCAAGGAAAAGTGCAACTGGATGGAGCATTGGAAATGATCTAGTCCACACTCACTGTTCACTAATGTGACAGCCACCTCTCCCTATCCAAATGACTTAACTTTACCAAGCCTACAGCTGTGCAGTGGAAACCATGTCTCCGGACTTACTGAGCATTACAATTGTGTTTATTTTTACTGTATTGGTAGCTGGGATCATTCTCAAAGTCCATTTGTTGTTTAGCTATTGCTTGTCCTTCAGTTTTCATTTTTTCATTCAACAAGTGTGTGTGCTAGGAGTTCAGGAGACAGCCATGTTTGGCTGATGCATGCATGCTTAGTCACTTCAGTTGTGTCCGACTCTTTGCAACCCCATGGACTGTAGCCCACCAGGCTCCTCTGTCCATGGGATTCTCCAGGCAAGAATACTAGAGCGAGTTGCCGTTTCTTTCTCCAGGGGATCTTTTCAACCCAGGGATCGAACCCACGTCTCTTACATCTCCTGCATTGGCAGGTGGGTTCTTTACCCCTAGCACCACCTGGGAAGCCCAAATATTTATTTATTTGTTTGATTGCACTGGATCTTCATTGTGGCATTTGGGATCTTAGTTGTGTCATGTGGAATCTAATTTCTTGACCAGGGATGGAACCCGGGACCCCTGCATTGGGAGTGTGGCATCTTAGCTACTGGACCCACCAGGGAGGTCCCAAAATTGAATCTACCGAGAGCAGGATTCAAACCCACAAGGCACTAACCCACTGGGTCTGAAGTCCAACACCTTAACCACTCAGCCATTCTGCTTGCTGATGAATCCCACTTAACCCTAATTATAACATGTGTGTCATTAATTCCCAAGGCCCAGTAGCCTTGCCAAGAAACTAGCATGCTGGGAATTTATATCTTTTTAGATCTGAAGTCTGATAGCAAATGAAGTTTGTTCTGCATGTGTGTGTATGTGTAGTTATGGGCATGCCTATGTATGAAAGTTTTTTTAATTAATTAACTTTTAAAATATGGAATCACTGTTAGAAGTACAAAAGGTACACAGTGAAAATTCTCTTGTTCTGTGTCTCCCATCTACCCAGTTACTTTATTCAATGGCAATCCATGATATCCAGCTTTTGTGTGTCCTTCTAGAGTTACTGTGTGCATATACAAGCAAATGTGCATGCATGTTAAGTCACTTTAGTCATGTCCAACTCTTTGCGACCCTATGGACTGTAGCCCTCCAGGCTCCTCTATCCATGGGCTTCTCCGGCAAGAATACTGGAATGTGTTGCCATGCCCTCCTCCAGGGGCTTTTCCGGACCCAGGGATCATACCCTTGTCTCTTAGGTCTCCTGCACCTAAGGAGGGTTCTTTACCAATAGCACCCCCTGGGAAGCCCATACAAGCAAATACCTGTATGCATATACAGCCCTCCCCATTTTTACACAAATAACATGCCGTGAACCCTGCTTTGCACTTTTTTTTGACATCGTGTTTATGGGTATTTATGGTTTTTCTGGACTTCTCCTGCTATTTTATTTTCCTGAAATGGATACAGAGAAGGAATTTCAATGTAGCAGAGTCATCAGTCATTTCTACAGCTTCATGATATCCTATTGTCAGATAAACCTTTATGTATTTAACTAGTGTCCTCCTAAGAGACATTTAGGTAGTTTCTAGTCCTTTACTATTACAAAGCTGCAATGCATAGCCTTTTACATGTGCTGTCTTCCATGTGTGTACAGGTATATTGGTTGGATAAATTATATAACTGAACTAGCTAGGCCAAAGGGTATGTATGTGTAATTTTAATGTATCTTGGAAAATTGCATCGCATAGAGTTTGGTGCTGGTTTTTACCCCCATCAGCAATATCTGAAAAAGTTTGCTTTTCCGTATCTTCACCAGTAAATTGTTTTGTCAATTATTTGGGAGTTTTACCAATATATTAAGTATAAAATGGTGTCTCAGTGAGGATTTAATTTGCATTTCTCTTGCTTTGAGTGAAATTGTTTTTCCTATGAACTACTTGCTTGTTTTCCATTAGGTTATTAAACTTTTGTACATTGATTTGTAGCAGGTCTTTATATATTATAGAAATTGGCAACTTGTTTATGATATGAATTATAGGACCTCCCAATCTTTCATCTCTCTTTTTACTTTGATTATGATGATTTTTGCCACATAGAAATTTGTTTTATGTTTATTATAGTGAAGTTTTGAATCCTTATATTATGACTTCTGGGTTTTGTCTCATATTTTGCAAGGACTTCTCTCACTCCAATATTATCCTTTTTAATTCTCTCCTTTCTTCTAGTAATTTCATGGTTTTATTTGTATGTTTTTAATTTATGTGAAATTTATTTTGGTGTATGTGGCGCATTGTTAGGTATTGTGCAAACATCATTTTTCCATCACTGAGGACACAATAAACACAAATGCCATTTGTGTTTATCCCTCCAGTACAACTTGAATCAAAATATTGCTTTCAAAACTGAAGAAATCAATATTGATTGAATTCCTATTATGTGCAAGGCATAATTTCAAAATGCTTTCTTTCTGATTTTCCCTTCAAAAAGAAATGGAGATAGGATTTTAAGGCCTGATATCCAGAAACCTCTTTTAATAGGTAAAAAAATCTTTAACAATAAAGCATCTCTTGCTATCAGTAGGAACTGGTTATAACTATTCAGTGAGACAGTGGGCTAATTCAAGCTGCAAGCAAAAAGAACGCAAATAGTCCTGTGTAGGTATGAGTCCTCCTGTATAACTAGGGCAAGAAAATTAAACAGATGAGAGGACAAATCTTTAAAACCACAATATCTATGAACATGAGATGCTGCTATGTATATAAAGACAGTGATGATAGACATTATATGTAAATATTCACGTGAAATAGGGCTTGTGGGCTCAAAATGTACCAGTACCAAGAGATTGTAAAATAAGGCATTGTCTCTTAGGTAAACTTTGCTTTAGTATGAGAAAGAACACCATAAAGACTGAAAACCTCAAATCACATATTGAGATAATTACAGTTGTATAAACTATTAACAGGAACTCTATGATTTGTTATAGCTATTGATAAACTGTTCCTCCAGCCTTTCTTTACTGCATTCTGTAATCATTGGCTATTTACTCCTTGACCTAAGAGCCATCATGCTTCCAGCCCAAATCTACTAATTATCTGGTGGTGGGAATATCATTAGGATTCATCTCTTAGAAAAGGTTCTAAGAAAAACCAAGTTGTACTCTATATTGTACAGATTCATAATATTCACATGTGTATGTGTGATTTAGCCACATACAATGTTAAAGAAAATCTGTGTAGAGGGGACAGGAATAAAAGCAAGGGGATGAGTCACAGACAGAGGAGAGAGCAAAATGCAAGAGCAAATACAGGGATAAATAGCCACTCTTTTAAAGAACATGCAGGACTTCCCTGGTGGTCCAGTGGTTAAGAATCTGCCTGCCAATGCAGGGGACATGGGTTTAATCCCTTGTCCAGGAAGATCCCACATGCTATGGGGTAACTAAGCCCTTGTGCCACATCTTTGAAGCCCATGCTCTGCAATAATAGAAGCCACTGCAATGAGAAGCACATGCACCACAACTAGAAGGTAGCCCCCACTCGCTGCAACTAGAGAAAAGCCTGCGAGCAGCAACAAAGACCAAGAACAATCAAAAATAAATAAACAAATGTGAAAAAAGAATATACAGAAACAGAGTGGACAAAAAGGAGAGGCACTTACAGTTTGATACTGCCCATCTATATGATAAATAGCTGATTGAAAGCACCTCCAGCAATATACCAAATTCTGTAAATCATTATTTTCCAAGTATCTCTCTCCAACTGGGGTAAATGTGCATTGGTGAGCAGGTGAAAGACAAATTTCATTGAGTTCAATTGTCTCTATTTTGGCTGCTCAGAACACAATCTTCTCTGAAAGTGCATGAAGAAAGAAATTCCCTATCAGCCCCTTTCCTACTTAGGGCTATGAATGACTTTACATATGTGCCCAGTCACTCAATTGTGTCCAACTCTTTGTGATCCCCTGGACTGTAGCCCACCAGGCTCCTCTGTCCATAGGTTTTCCTAGGCAAGAATACTGGAGTAGGTTTCCGTTTCCTCCTCCAGGGGATCCTCCCAACCCAGGGATCAAACCCATGTCTCCTGCATCTCCTTCACTGGCAGGCAGATTCTTTACCACTGAGCCTCTTGAGGATCCCATGAATGACTTTGCCCCTATCTAAACCAGATAAGGAAAGGCTAAGGGCATTTATCTTATGCTGGTTCTAATATAATATGAGAACATTTGGATGATTTCATTTTTTGTATCTGTCAACAGGGGATATTAATGGGGATATTAATGCCCACTCTGCAGAGGCTTTCTGATGGTAAATCAAATAACATGTTGTCTAGCAGGTAGCTAAACTTC
Source organism: Cervus elaphus (assembly GCF_910594005.1). Classification (NCBI taxonomy): domain Eukaryota; kingdom Metazoa; phylum Chordata; class Mammalia; order Artiodactyla; family Cervidae; genus Cervus; species Cervus elaphus. The sequence goes on from NC_057818.1 coordinate 39,355,587, forward strand.
AATAAAAGGTAATGATGATAGTGATGATGATCAGTGTCTCACGAGACAGAGGTGAGTGAAATGGACCTGATTCCTCATGCTTGTAATGGTCTCAGTTCAGTTCAGTCGCTCAGTAGTGTCCAACTCTTTGTGACCCCATGGACTGCAGCACACCAGGCTTCCCTATCCATCACCAACTCCTGGAGCTTGCTCAAACTCATGTCCATCAAGTCTGTGATGCCATCCAACCATGTCATCCTCTGTCGTCCCCTTCTCCTCCTGCCCTCAATCTTTCCCAGCGAGTCAATTCTTTGCATCAGGAATTGTCTTGTTCCATATAAGTCTCTCCACTACCAAAAACCCTTATTGTAGATCAAGCCTTTGTCCATAAAGGAACTTCTTGGAATTTGTGAAGCAACATTGGTCCTTCCAGAGCAGCAGTTCAGACTGACCTGGTAACCTCTTGATGTTACCGCACTGCTTATTCCTAGTTCTTTTGTGAGGCATAGAAATAATTTTTGAAACAGTAGTAATAAAAAAGTTTCTTATAAAATAATGAGCTTTCCTTATTTTGAGCTTTCCTTTGATGCTTGCCACCTCCCTCCCCTTATGGCTCTTTGTCCACCATTGAAAAGGCCAGTGTCCTCAATTTGTGCCCAGCTGGAAAGAGAACATTGAACTGAAGAGTGCAAAGAAGCAAAGGAATCACACTGAGATGATATTAATATTTTCCTTTATGAGACATTTCAGCGGTCATAACAGAGAATGTCTTATGAGCTGACCATCAGTTTCAAATATGGAAAACGCTTCCTGGCTTTGGGGCACTCATTATGCCCTTACATTTTAGATGTCACTAACAAAGCAAATGAGAGGTTTGTCCTATATAAATAACATATTTAACATAAAGAGAGAAAAGATAAAGATGACTGCTTCCTAAATCCTGCTATGTACCAAGAGTCCTGCACGTTTGGTTAGAGAGTCACTCTTGATCCTGATACTATTCTTATCCCTCTCCAGTTCACTTTCTTTTTTCATAATGTCTTGCTGTTTTTTGTGTATGATTTTGATACCTTCTTTTATGTCTTTAATCACTTTCAATATACTTCTTTTGCAGTCCATGTTGTCCTGCCACCCAAAGTTCTAAAGTTCTCAGTGGTCTAAATCTGCTGTTTGCTTTGCCTACCTCTCACTCATGGCTTTTAGTTTTATAACACATTGGTACATCTTTGACAGGGCATTCTCTACAAGAAACCTAGGTGACCTATACGAAGCTGTAGCTCTCTGGAGCATTTTTTTGGATTTGCTCCTGCCAAATGTCATGGGGATATTACTAGCTTGAGACCAAGTTTGGTTTTAATTCTTAAATTTCCAAGCCTGTAAAGCATAGTCACAGATTCTCAGGGGAGACTACTTTTTTCCCACCCTCGGGCCAAAAAAGACAATATGTGGGTTTATTTTCCCTAGGCCATCCTTTTAAAGGTCACGGTTTTACGTCGGGATGATCAGTTCCAAATTCCTAACTTTTACGGGCCCTGTCCCAGTATAGGGGTTTAAAACTAATCCCTGTGATCACTGACTGGGCAGTGCTCTTCAACGCAGATTCATGTTCCATAGCTTACTCTTCTCATTTCGGTTCCCTCATTGTATCTGGAACTCAGAGGGTTCTGTACTTGCGAGCTTAGCCCTTTTTTTGGTCATGCTATGCAGCTTGCAGGACCTTAGTTGCTTGACCAGGGATCAAACCTGGGCCCCAGCAGTGAAAGAGCTGAGTTCCAATCACTGGACCGCCAAGGAATTCCCCTTAGCCACTTATTTAAAAGATGGTATGTTCTCTTTTATTTGTAACATCTTAACATTTTTTGGTGGAAGCCTTTTTTGGATATCTGTTCCACCATATGACTGGAAATGGAGCTATTAATTCATTCTTCATGCTGCAGCCAGGGAGAACTTTTCAACATACAGATATGATTTTGTTATTAGTCTTACTTAAAACTGGAATTGCTTCCTAATGATCTTAGGGTGGAAACTAAAATCCATAATCTACACGCCCCTGAATGGACATTACCTGCTTCCCCATCCTCACGTTGCGCCATATCCCTTCTCATTCTCCGTGTTCTACTTACATTAGTGTTCTTTCCATTCTTAGAATGTACCTCACTCCATCTTACAACAGCAACTTTGCATGTTCTCTTCTCCATTTCTGTTAACACCTTTATGTTCCCCTAGTTCACTCACCCTTTAGATCTCAACCTGTTGCCATCAAAGTCACGATGGAAGGAAAAGAGAATAAAGGGTCATGTGGGAGATTTTTATGAGCCAGGCCAGGCATGCATCATATCCACCCACATTCCACTGGGTGGAACTCAGTCAGAAGAGCTGGGAAATAAATGATTACCTATGTATTCAGAAAGAAGAGGAGAAAATGGTTATTAGCAGGCACTCAAGTTTCTTCCAGGCTTCCCAGGTGGTGCAGTGGTAAAGAATTCACTGGCCAATATAGGAGATATGAGTTTGATCCCTGGATCAGGAAGATCCCCTGGGGGAGGAAATGGCAATTCACTCCAGTATCCTTGCCTGGAAAATCACATGGACAGAGGAGTCTGGCAGGCTACAGTCCATGGGATCACAAAGAGTGGGACATGACTGAGCAACTGAGCCCGCACATACGCACAAGTCTCTGCCACACCATTGTATTTTCAGCAAAGAAGAATTCCTGACAATAGGAAATTCTCAATAAACACAGATTGAATGAATCAACAAGTGGATAGAGGATAGAGGATGGATAGGTGATGGAGGATGGACAGATAGTTTTGTTGTCAGTGGGTAGCTCATTGATTCAGCTAGGCTGTAAGTTCTTTGAGCACAGAGACTATAGCTATACTGTTCATCATGATAGAGAAGTTCTGGGCACATATTAGAAGCTCACACACTATTTGGAAGACTTCCTGGAAGAGATGGGCTCCTAGTGGATATTTAAAGAAGAGTATGAAAAAAAATTGGAAAAGCAATTTAAGAAGTGAATTTAAGGAAGGCATGGAATGGATAGGGGGAGAAGTAGAGGTAAGGTTAACATGAATATGGTTGAGAGTAACAAGAGAAGGAGGCTTCCCTCCTTCTCAGTGGTAAAGAATTTGCCTACCAATGCAGGAGATGCGGGTTTGATCCCTGGATCAGAAAGATCTCCTGAAGAAGGAAATGGCAACACAATCCAGTATTCTTGCCTAGGAGGTCCCATCAGGAGGAGCCTGGCAGGCTTCAATCCACGGGGGCCACAAAAGAGTCAGACTCAAATTAGCGACTAAACAACCACAAGAGAAAGAATCAGTGGAGAATGGAGAACCTTACAGGGTAATGTCTCACCAGGCTAGTGTCATCTAATCACCAGATCTGCCAGGTCCCAGGCTCCATCATCTTCTCTTTTGATGCATTATAGCCTTAAAAAAAGTGCTAGTCACTCAGTCATGTCTGAGTGCCTCCTTGCAATCCCATAAACTGTAGCCCACCAGGCTCCTTGGTCCATTGGATTTCCCAGGCAAGAATACTGGAGTGGGTTGCCATTTCCATAATCTTACACCTAGGAATAAGGGTGCTTCTTTAGTGAAACAGCACCTTTTCCCCTCCTATTTTGGTGCTTAGCATCTAAACTGAATCAAATGTGCTCAGAAAGTGTGTATCTGGGTTGGCCTAGTCTGCCTACTACAGAAGGCCGTTTGCCCCTGACCATGCAGAGTGGTGAACCACACTAGTTCCAGCCCCAGCTGTCAGGCCAGGATTTCGCCCTCGCCCTTCTCCAATCAATACACAGAACTGCCTGGTGCCATCAGGAAGGAGCTGTATTTTTAAAAATGAATGAAGTAGGACAACCAAAATCTTTCCATATTTTATGTTACCCTCTGCTTTCTGCCCAGGGGTGGAGACCCTCAAAAGCTACAGATGAGCAACAAGAGGGTGGTGCCACCCTCCCCTGACCCGAGAAGGGGCCGGGGCTACAGGAGTAGCTCTACATTACAGGCTTCTGAAATGCACTGTTGGAGTTAGTGACAGGGCAGCCGCTCTACCTCTGGGGCTACAGCCGCAGTGAGCTTTTGTGGATCAATACTTGAGTCTTGTCATGCTAATTGCTCATTGGTTGACATTCATGATCCTTCCTTGCTCCCTCCCTATGTAAACTCTTTACAGCTGGAACAGCGAGATGCAAAAAAATCCTGAGCCTTCAAAGCCAGATCGTGCAGAAGAGAAAGGGCCTGTCAGCTGAGGTATGGTGCTCCCCCATTTTGCCCCCCTCTCTTAAAAAAAAGCTTCATGTGGTTCTGCATGTGACGGTGTAATAGGGAGACACACGAAGAAATGCCTGGGGTGACACTCCTGCAACACGTAAACGATATTACCTTTTCAGAACAAAACAATATCTCCTCCCTTTCTACACCCATCACCACAACCACCCCACCCCCCAAAAAAAAACCCCAAAAAATAGAAAAATACCCACCCTTTCTATCAGTTTGATTTCAGTCCTTCTTCTGTTTCGGTGAATGGTTTGCCTTCCACCGGCTCACAATGAGCATGTACCTGCACTGTCCTCTTTGCTCCCAGACTAAGGCATGTCAGACTGAGCTGCCATGTGCGTGTGCGTGTGTGTGTGTGTGTGCGTGTGTGCGCGTATATGTGTGATCACGCCTACCATATTGGCTTCCTGTCCCTGGAACATCAGCTTTTCTAGCTGGCTGAGCCTGTCCCCACAACCACTTGCCACTGAGACCACACCAACTCCTACCCTGTAAGCTTCAGGCCTGTGCTGTGCAGGGTTTTGTTAAGCCGTTTAGTATTAATTGATTTTTTTCCCATTTTTTTCTTTCTTTCCTGGGCGGGTCAATAGCTGGATGCTTCAGGAGCAGAGGATCTATCAACTGCAGACCAAGCATAGGGAGACGCAGGCAGACCTGGAACAGAAACCCAGCCCGCTCCAGCCGCTCCGACAGAACTTGGTAGCCGGATGGTCGGCAGCAGGACACATGCCACGGGCCGCAGGGCAGGAAATGACCCAATCCTCGAGGTCTGGTAAGTTTCCTCACTTTTCGGAAAGTGAGGCAAATGATAACCAAGTCTGTCTTTCCTTCCTTGGAGGAGTCACCAGCATTTCTGCTAATTTCAGTTAATGAGTTAAACATCAAAACCAGGATGCCCCCCTCGCCCCCGGAGCAGATCTGAGAAGCTGGAGGGGCCGCGAGGGAAGAATGGGAGTTTGCGGGACAAACAAGGGCAAACCAAACTCTGATCTTACGGTCAGCCACTGCAGCCAAGCAGATGTCCTGAGTATCGATCCCTGCGTCTGGGTATTGATTTCCTCTTGGGGCCAAGAGTGGGGTGGACCTCCAGAGGACAAGAGGAGAACCGACACCCTCCCTGAGGGCCGAGCCACCCTAATCGGTGATAACAGTGTTAAGTGGTGAGCCTGGAGAGGAGGCTTGCTTAGATCTATTGATCTATGCTCCCCAGAGATATAAATCCTTCTGAATTTGCTTCCATGGATATAAATATTTATAATTAAAATAGCCTAGGAGCCTCTTACAGGCACAGGGAGAGTGGTCCATCCAGGAGGGTCTTTGATATTAGTGCCCTCCCTCTCCTGACTGTGTACTCTTCCCCCTCTCATGTATCTGTTTATAAATCGCATTCCTTCTTTTGAACCCCATGTGGCTCACCCTCAGAGTGACAGTCACGATGTCTCGGGTTTATCAGGTACTGGGAAAAATCCATCCTTTCCAAACACAGCCTGCAGCTGAGAAAGGGGTGCCACTCTCCCCAGTCAAGGCTACAGTTTCTGCACTCGGGAGCCTGGACTCGAGAAGGGATGGGCTGTGTTTGGGAGGTGGGGACAGTGAGGGGAAGACTTCTTGAGTTGTTGCTTTGTTCTTGCTTTCATTGGGGGCATCAGCTTGGTTAGAGTAACAAACTGCTCAAATGTGTTAGCTCAAATGTGTTAACCTGTGTCAAGACCCTATGTCGCCTCGCCTGCTATGTTAAATCTAGGAAGATAACTTGAAGGACCCCCAAATTCCTGTTTCTCAGCACCTCATAAATCTAAGCTCACATGAAGTGAACAGAGCATCCCTTTCCCAAGAGTATGGGAAAAGGAAAGATGCTTAGAACTTCTTTGGGAGCAAAGCCCTTGAAGCCAGCCAACAAGAACAAAACCATTGACCAAAGCTTTGTCCACTATCAGGATAACCTTATAGACGATTGAAAATATTCAGCTTTAATGTTTAGAAATTTGGGTGGCAAGGGAGAACGGTCTTTCAAATCATTTGCTGTGCTACAGAAACCGACGGTCTGCTTTGGTGTCCAGGATACAATCCTTTCCATTTTGGAACTTTTGACTCCTTCTATCAGGCGTCTGCCTTGCTTTGGTGCTTAAATCTTGAACTGTGTGTCTTTATGCTTCTGCCTCAGTAGGTTTCATTAATTTGTAATTGATGGCTACAAAATTGTTTAAGGACTTGTAGATTTTATGCTTGTCAGGGGTGTGTTTTAGTGGGTGTGTGTGTACTGTCTAGGATGCAGGGAGAATTGACTGAGTTTTACTTCTCCTCATTTTAGAATGTTTAGTCACTCAGGTCCATCTGTGTGAGTTAATAAATGTATGTCTTGGTATCTCTGTGTTAAGTGTCTATACTTGGGAAGCAATGAACATAAGCAGGTTAGAGCCCACAGTTCTCCACCATTAACTGTGTCTTTCCCAGATGCATATTAAGCTTTGCTATTTTTTTCTTTTTATTCAGAGGTGGTAGTTTCAGAACTCAAATCTAGCTCATTTGTCTCTTTTAGCAAATGATTGAGGGTTAGGGATTATTCCAATTGGCAGACAAGGGTCAGCATTTTGGACTCCATTTGGCTTAGATAATTTATAAAGAATAAAACTCTAATAGGTATAATCACAGTAGCCTTGGCTTAAGAATGTTTCTAGGCATACTTGAGGTTGAAAAACACTTCAAGCTATAAATGGAAGAATGTTCTGGTGAGTAACTTGTATGCTTCTGTGGTAATGGAGAGAATTGGAACGCAGCTCTCTTTGTTTGATTTATACGGCAACATCCTGAATGTGAAAGGTGTATTTTACTGTAGAAATAAACTTTCAACATTGAGCTAGATAATGGAAGACCCAGGTTAGTACTTAAATCCTTCTCTGCTAGGTTATAATGAAAAGCATAATTAAAAAGAATAGTTTTTTTTAGGAAGAAAAACCCTGAGATTGGTCTCTTGTGCAATATTTGTCAACATGCACTTGTATGATTTCTCTGAAGAACAAGGTTATTTGGAGAAAGTGATCTAAATTTTAGAACTGAATGCACTTTGCTAATTAAATGTGGTTTTTTGTGATCTTAGGGCCCCTAAATCTAAATAGCACATACATAAATCCATTGTTGTCTTGCGCTACTGTTCCTACAGGTCATACTTGAAAGCTTGCTGCCCACCATAGGGAAATGATTTTATTATGGAATCAAACAGTGCCTTAGGATAACAATTGTTCAGTGTCTTCAGTCTTGTAGGAATTTAACCCCTATGTTATTGATATAGTCATATGCTATATTTGCCTTTTATGTTTTAATACATAATGATGTATTTTTCAGTCCCATTTTCCTAATAGGTTTTATATTCAATATATTTTACAGTACAAGGAAAGAAATATTTCACTGTTGTTTCTATAATCATAACATAAAATATAATATCAATATTTCACTGTTATCTCCATGAAAAAATATATGTGTCATGTTTCAAGCCCTCCTAAACATCTTGACATTTGATGTTGTCACTTATATCCTTAGAGCAAACTTAGGAGACAAGTTAGAGCAAGAATCATTATCTCCTTTTTACCAACAATAAACATGCACAATGTAACATAGATACTAGTGTCAGACTTGAGGCTATGGACTCCTGGTCAAGTGCTCTTTCCAAAGCTGGCTGCAGCTACCATTAATGCTTGATAAAATTTTAGCATATTGTGTATTTCCAGCATCTATTACAACCACTAACATGGATATAAGGCAAATGTTGGTTAATCTTAATTGATCATTAGCTTTCTATTTATGCAAGAAGAGGTTGCAAGTATGTATTTCAGGCCTTTAGCATACCATAACTAGCTGCAGAATCCAGTGTCATGACATACCTTTTTGTTAGGCTCAGAAATTCAGTGAGTTATTAATATGCCTAGTCAATAGATTTGCTTCCCATGAACATATCCCTGTCAAAACAAAGCCATTGTGTGCATATTTAGTCCCCATACTTACCAACATATCCTTTTAAAGAAACTTTATACATAAGTTGAAGCATCAAGATGAAGTGCTTAAAATAAAGCATAAACTTTTCCTCTTCCTGAAAAAAGTACTGCTCCCTCCCTCAGCCTTCTCACTGCTTCAGGGATTCTTAACCTTCTCGGTGCCGTGAACCCCACTGCCATTCTGCCATAGACCTGAAGTCTATGGGCCTTTTCTCAGAATATTTCTCATAAGTGTATGAAGTAAAATATATAGAATTACAAGGGAAACTAATTTATATTAAAATTCAGTTATCTAAATATTGAAATCAATTAAATATTAAAACCAATTTCTATGTGATATGTGTGATTTTTATTAAAATGTTGATAGTTTCAGTGATAGATCTACAATATAATTTTAAGGTGGTGCTAAGAATTAGAGATATTTTGAGATTACCTACAAAACTAAGATCATGGCATCTGGTCCCATCACTTCATGGGAAATAGATGGGGAAACAGTGGAAGCGGTGTCAGACTTTATTTTTGGGGGCTCCAAAAATCACTGCAGATGGTGATTGCAGCCATGAAATTAAAAGATGCTTACTCCTTGAAAGGAAAGTTATGACCGACCTAGACAGCATGTTAAAAAGCAGAGACATTACTTTGCCAACAAATGTCCATCTAGTCAAGGCTATGGTTTTTCCAGTGGTCATGTATGGATGTGAGAGTTGGACTGTGAAGAAAGCTAAGTGCCGAAAAATTGATGCTTTTGAACTGTGGTGTTGGAGAAGACTCTTGAGAGGCCCTTGGACTGCAAGGAGATCCAACCAGTCCATCCTAAAGGAGATCAGTCCTGGGTGTTCATTGGAAGGACTGATGTTGAGGCTGAAACTCCAATACTTTGGCCACCTCATGTGAAGAGTTGACTCATTGGAAAAGACCCTGATGCTGGAAGGGCAGGAGGAGAAGGGGACGACAGAGGATGAGATGGCTGGATGGCATCACCGACTCGACGGACATGAGTTTGAGTGAACTCCGGGAGTTGGTGATGGACAGGGAGGCCTGGTGTGCTGCAATTCATGGGGTTGCAAAGAGTTGGACACAACTGAGTGACTGAACTGAACTGAAGAATTAGAGATATTTTGAGATTACCTACAGCACTACATGATATGGCTGTGATATGAAAATAGCTGTGGTTTCTAGATCTGCTGGAAAAGGGATAGGCTAACCACTCCAGTATTCTTGGGCTTCCCTGATTCAGTTCACTTCAGTCACTCAGTTGTGTCCGACTCTTTGTGATCCCATGGACTGAAGCACGCCAGGCCTCCCTGTCCGTCACTAACTCCCAGAGTTTACTCAAACTCATGTCCTTTGAGTCAGTAATGCCATCCAACCATCTCATCCTCTGTTGTCCCCTTCTCCTCCCACCTTCAATCTTTCCCAGCATCGGGGTCTTTTCAAATGAGTCAGTTCTTTGCATCAGGTGGCCAAAGTATTGAAGTTTCAGCTTCAGCATCAGTCCTCCTGGTGAATATTCAGGACTGATTTCCTCTAGGATGGACTGGTTGGATCTCCTTGCAGTCCAAGGGCCTCTCAAGAGTCTGTCAACACCACAATTCAAAAGCATTAGTTGTTCGGTGCTCAGCTTTCTTTATAGTCCAACTCTCACATCCATACATGACTACTGGAAAAACCGGAAAAACCATAGCCTTGACTAGACGAACCTTTGTTGACAAAGTAATGTCTCTGCTTTTTAATATGTTGTCTAGGTTGGTCATAGCTTTTCTTCCAAGGGGCAAGCGTCTTTTAATTTCGTGGCTGCAGTCACTACCTGCAGTGATTTTGGAGCCCAGAAAAATAAAGTCTCTCATTGTTTCCATTGTTTTCCCATCCATTTGCCATGAAGTGATGGGACCAGATGCCATGATCTTAGCTTTCTGAATGTTGAGCTTTAAGCCAACTTTTTCACTCTCCTCTTTCACTTTCATCAAGAGGCTCTTGAGTTCTTCTTCACTTTCTGCCATAAGGGTGGTGTCATCTGCATATCTGAGGTTATTGATATTTCTCCCGGCAATCTTGATTCCAGCTTGTGCTTCCTCCAGCCCAGCATGTCTCATGATGTACTCTGCATAAAAGTTAAATAAGCGGGGTGATAATATACAGCCTTGATGTACTCCTTTTCCTATTTGGAACCAGTCTGTTGTTCCATGTCCAGTTCTAACTGTTGCTTCCTGACCTGCATACAGGTTTCTCAAGAGGCAGGCCGGGTGGTCTGGTATTTCCATCTCTTTCAGAATTTTCTACAGTTTGTTGTGATCCACACAGTCAAAGGCTTTGGCGTAGTCAATAAAGCAGAAATAGATGTTTTTCTGGAACTCTCTTGATTTTTCGATGATCCAGCTGATGTTGCCATTTGATCTCTGGTTCCTCTGCCTTTTCTACATCCAGCTTGAACATCTGGAAGTTCATGGTTCATGTACTTTTGAAGCCTGGCTTGGAGAATTTTGAGCATTACTTTACTAGTGTGTGAGATGAGTGCAATTGTGTGGTAGTTTGAGCATTCTTTGGCATTGCCTTTCTTTGGGATTGGAATGAACACTGACCTTTTCCAGTCCTGTGGCCACTGCTGAGTTTCCCAGATTTGCTGACATATTGAGTGCAACACTTTCACAGCATCATCTTTCACAATTTGAAATAGCTCAACTGAATTCCATCACCTCCACTAGCTTTGTTCGTAGTGATGCTTCCTAAGGCCCACTTGACTTCGAATTCCAGGATATCTGGCTCTAGGTGAGTGATCATACCATCGTGATTATATGGGTCACGACGATCTTTTTTGTATAGTTCTTCTGTGTATTCTTGCCACCTCTTCTTAATATCTTCTGCTCATGTTAGCTCCAAACCATTTCTGTCCTTTATTGTGCCCATCTTTGCATGAAGTGTTCCCTTGGTATCTCTAATTTTCTTGAAGACATCTCTAGTCTTTCCCATTCTATTGGTTTCCTCTGTTTCTTTGCACTGATCACTGAGGAAGGTTTTCTTGTCTCTCCTTGCTATTCTTTGGAACTCTGCGTTCAAATGTGTATACCTTTCCTTTTTCCCTGGTGGCTCAGCTGGTAAAGAATCCACCTGCAATGCAGGAGACCTGGGTTCAATCCCTGGGTTGGGAAGATCCCCCAGAGAAGGGAATGGCTACCCGATCCAGTTCTGGCCTGGAGAATTCCATGGACTGTATAGTCTGTGGGGTTGCAAAGAGTCGGACATGACTGAACAACTTTCACTTTCACTTTCTATTGGTGATGTTGTCATGGCACTATTAACATTTCTGTGGTTTGTTTCCTATAGTTATAACTGAAGGAAATGATAACTTGTGGTTAAATATGAGTGAAAATAAAGGTGCAATTTTTTTTTCCCCATCCAAGTTCACAGACCCACTGAATTCTATCTATGGACTCTTTAAAGATGCCAGGTTAGGAACCCCTACTCTAGATAGTTCCTACTCCTTTTTCAAAACTCAGCTGAAACATCCTCTCTTCTAATGAACTCCACCAACTCCTCCCCAGATGGAGTTAGCTACCACTCTTCTATGCCCCGGGAGCACTCACAACCTCTCTAACCCAACACTTAGCACAACATAGGATCTGCATCAGTTTACTTGTCTGTCCTTCCAGAGTGCACATTCTTGAAGGCTTGGGTCACGGCTTATATTACCACCACTCAGCACAGCGTCTGTCACAAGGCAGGGGTTCACTAGAAGTTGAAAAGGAAGAGAAAGGAAAATTCAGTGACAAGGGAGCCATAAGCCACAGAAGGTTAAAATTAACAAAAAATTAAAGTCAGTAGCTTGAATGTTTACTTGAGTCAAATTTTCCAATAACAGCACCTTCTACTTCCCTTTTACTGCAACTCTTAACTCATAGCCTCCTAAAAAATCATAGTCCCATATTAAGGGGCTAATAATAATATTATGCCAGTTTCAGGCCTGTTTTCTTTTTTCTTTTAGTTTCTTAATAGTACAGCCAAGGGGATGAGTCTGTAGGGACATGGAAAGCTCACACCTTGAGCTTTTAAGGCTTTATCAGTCAAATTTAAAAAGCCAAGAAAAATGGTTTTGATTTTAAGGCACATATACAAATGTGTAAATTCTTCCTAAAACCATGTGTACTTGAAGATAATTGTTAACATTTCCTTGAAAAATAGAATACTACTAATAAAAGCCTCAAGTTCTCAGCACAATTTCTTTGTGTAGGATAAGCATAAATGCTCGTACACAGAATGGTAGCCTTTTAGAGATGCACTCAACTTCTTAATATTAATGTCGCATAAAAAATCAGCATTTATTCATACATATTGACTTAATGTCGTATGCACCTCTTTTTTCCCAGTAATAAATACTTGCCATCCTGACCCAGATAAATGGACATTTACATGTCAATGTGAGGCTGCATATTTCTTGGGTACAAGTTGATTTTGATCTACAATGGACTTGTTTATTGTAAGAAGAAGAGGATAGAGATCAAAATGGAGATAAAACTGGGGCGGGAAATTTGTAGCCATTTTTATCGTCTAGTAGCTATTTTCCATTCCACATTCTTGTGCTTGACTGCATATTGAACCTGAGTCTTTGATTACCAGTTCAATAGCTTTCGATACACCTTTCTCTATAGAATATCTTATTGAAAATACTAGTCAATGAAAAATTTGGATTACAAAATGGAACCTTGACTTGCATGAAGCTCATTTCACACCATCATTTAATAAGACACTGATATCTTATCAGGGTTGCTGGTGGCTGTCCACAGATCAGGTGCCTAAATATACTTGTGGACCTGATTCCTATTATAGCATTCACCTACTTTAATCCACTGAAGCAGAAAGCTGAAAAAATCAGTATTCAAAGTCCTTTATTTCTAAACAGTGTTGGTGGAGCAAAGGAAAAAGATTGGACAGTAACTATAATGATAGATAGGCAGAAGTAGCTCACATTGGAACTATGGGTCAAAGGATTAGTCTCAAAGCACCAATCCAGATTTGAGCTTCTTCATCTTTTGAAAGGCAGTCTCCAGGTAGGGTTAACTGATAATCTTGTCCCTAGGTTTCTAAGGATACATTGCTTATTGCATGTTTTCAGCCTTTATATACCTGCTTCTCCTTGATGTTATTATTCTTCTCTGTCATTATTATTCCTCTTGTTTCTACTCTCCTTACTGTTTGGAAACATTTTCTATTTTGAGTTAACCGTTACTTTAAATGTACTGATTTGGCATATAACCCTTGAACTCTTCAGGATAAAACCCTACCCAAATCTAAAAGATGAGAAATATTTTTAGCAGGCAGGCAAATTGCTCTCACTACACAGAAAAACATTTGCTAAGACTTGTTTTACAAATAAATATAGGCATTCCTAGTTGATGTGATTATGTGAGAATACAGCATGAGTTTATGTTTATAATCACCCTTAATTTATGCAATGCAGTCTTCCAGGCAGGAGGGAAAATATGGCTCTGGAAACGCAATTCAAACAAGCAGACTGGGAAAGACACCTTCAATACTATACTGTATAGCAAAAATGGATTTAAAAGAAATGAAGAGAGACCTGGACAAATAGATTGTTAACAGAATCATCACCTGAAATAAAGAGATTGCATACATTAATTTGCTTATGAATTTTATGATCAACAGAAGTTATTTTCAATCTTCCACATTTTAGATACTATTCGAAAATTGTATTTTAAAAATAGAGAAATAATTTCAAAACAGAAAATTGTAAATATTTTCAAAACCATTCTCAGTAACTGTCGACTATAAAAGGGAGCCTCTGTGTCTAATAATACAATGAATCAGATGTGAAGAGAAGAAAACTGAGAGTAGGTGGAGGATAATGGAGCCCAGAGCAGGAGGCAGCTTTGGGGATGGATAAAGGACAAATCATTCCAGACAAATGTGATCACTCTTTTAAATCGCATTACGAGATTAATGGATGAAGGGAATGCACTAGAGGTAATATATATGGATTTTACTAAAGCATTTGATACACTGCTCCATGAATTTCCACTTGCAAAATTAATTCAAATTGGGTAGAATATGTGCATGGTCACATAGGTTGAAAATTGGCTGAAGGACCATAAACAAAGAGTAATGACAAATGGTGGTCCCTCACATTTAGGTAGGAGACAGTGTCCAGCACAGCCCTGAGGACTAATGCCCACTTTGGTATCATATAACCACCTCACTAATGATCTGGGGAAAGGGAAGGAAATTAAAGAATTCACAGAGTTTGACATAGGAGGTGTCACAAACCAAGATACAATTAGAGCACAACAATGAGTTAAAAATAAAAGTGGAGAGTAAAATTAAACACAAGTGATACTTAACCTCTTTTCAAGACTAAAAGGACAAAGGATTACTAGGAATATAGTTACATATAATTTTCATTATAATTGTTAAAATGCTGATTAGGGAAAGTCCATTTAAAACCATGCTGTCATTAAATACGGTGGTTCTTTGTTCAGTTAGAATGTGAAATGTTATGCTGCTGGTTGCTCCAAATTTGAGTTCACATAAAGAATTCAGACAGACTGAAAAAGCAAGAGGTTGATTTCTGAGAAAATAATTTAATTATATCCACTTAAGTGCATAGCCATATATTAGGGTATCAGTGATTTCCACACATACCTGTTGAGTTCAGGGCAATAATCACCTTGAGTGAACTTTGACTTACTATAAGAATTTTTCTGATATAAATGTCTCCAAACACCAACTTCCAGGACAACCTTCTTGTTATTTCTGATGTTGTTGAAATTGTTGAAACCGTGTAAAATGTCATTGTTTAGAAACTGAATGATTTTCCTTTAACATAGAGCAGGATGTTATTTAGAATAAAAGCCCTTTCACAGTCACCATCTCATCGAATCCTCTTAG
Organism: Cervus elaphus; assembly: GCF_910594005.1. Classification (NCBI taxonomy): domain Eukaryota; kingdom Metazoa; phylum Chordata; class Mammalia; order Artiodactyla; family Cervidae; genus Cervus; species Cervus elaphus. Next base: position 39,370,735 of record NC_057818.1, read on the forward strand.
CCACCCTGGGAAGGAGGTATCCCTAAATTACAGATATGGAAGCTGAAACTCAAAAAGAATAACTGACTTGTCCAAGACTGCACTATTTTTAATAAATGTCAAAATCACTTCTAAAACCTACACTTTATCCCACACTTGGGATCTTTCCACTAAGGAACACTGTTTCCCATGAGTACACTGTGAAAGAGACCATCTCGGAAGCCATGTACCAGGATCTGACCTTGACCTTGATTGTTATTCCATGCTAAGTTAGAAAACATAATGGAAAGGACCTACTAACATGGAATCTGGGCTATGAAAGTCAATAATGTTCAGCTCCTTTTCTTTGCTTCTTACACTATCCGTTCTTCATTCAGCAGACACTTATCAAGTACCTTAATGGGTGCTGGGTACTGTCCAGCTGCACACATCTTAGTTTTTCTTCCTAATCATCTTGGTTCTTCCTCGTAAGCTAAAATCTTCCAAGTTCACCCAAAACTCCATGAGAAAAGACCCCACGTCTGCCTGTTCACTGCAATGTCCCCAACACGTAGCAAATACAAAAACGTACTTCCTGAGTTAGAGAGAAAACGTCCAGTCTCACCCCTCCAAAGTTCCCCTGAGCTCTGGCAAGGTGTACATGCCTGCTTCCTTCCCACAGCATCAAATAAAACAACCCACAACCCTCTGCACACACTGAAAGCGGGAGGGAGGGAGAGAGTCCTGGCTAGGGGTAGGAGGAAGCTAGATAATGAATGCATTTGTCAAATTACTTTTACCTCTCTGGAACCAAATCACCCCGATTTCCATGACTGATAACAAGTAAACCACCACACTGAAATAGTTGGCTACTGGGACACCCTTTGCTGAACAGTAAGAGATAGACATTCTGCTTCTCCTTTGCCCATTGCCCAGTTGCTCCAGAAAGCCCTGCCGAGGAGTAGCCAGAGCCCGCTGCTTTATGGCTTCTGGACAATCTTTTTTCTTGCAAATTTGGAAGGAAAGTCCACATTACAGAAAAGCTTGGTACTCCTTTGGTGAATAGGCCAAGCCAAGGACACAAGAAGGGACGAATAGCCCAGGTAGGGATACACAACGCGGAGGCCCCCTTGCATAATCCAGGATCAAGGTAAAGACCTGACCAGGGTCACCTCTTCTGCTGGTTCTGCAGTCAGTCCACATTCCCACTAAACAAAGGCAAAACATGTGCATCTGCTCCATTTCTGCCCTTTACTCAGCCCTGCCTGGGAATATATTACATCACAGGTATTTCCGCCCACAATTGAATTAGTTATATTATTTTCAAAAAGAATATCTTTGTCATTTCAAACCCTCTTCTTCTGCATTAGGCTTATTACAGTTGGGTGAGTGCACCTGAAGTCTTCAGTGAAGTGTCAGGTGTAATTTAGCACTGGGAGATGAATTATGGGATTGCCCTTTAGGAAAAGGCTGGGAGCTCAGCCCTGCCTGTCAAATAGGTCCCTGCCTTCTAGCGAACTCTGCAGGTGAATGAATCAGTATTTGGCATATCAGCATTTCATAGAGCCTCCATGCTAATGTCTTTTTGAAATGAAACCGAGAAAGCTGTTAACCTCAGTTAGCCAAGTGTCCCCTCTGTGACCGGGATAAATCATCAGTGTGGAGGCAGAGAACTCTGTTCTTATACTTTAGGGAATGAGAGCTGGGGCTGTGGAGAAGCTGGTGGAAAAGGGCCTCCAAATCTCAGAAAACTGAGGATTTTTACCTCCCTGAAAAGGAGAAATAAATATTACTTCTCCTTACCTCCTGATTTAGCTGTTCTAAAAATATTTTGAATAATTCGATTCAGTTAGATAGCATACCCTTGCTATCCTTATTTCCAAGCCTTTGATCCCTCCTCAGTGAAGCTCCCCAAATATTTTTATTATCCTGTATATAATTATAGTATATGTGTGTATATGTATGTGGATATATCCATATTTATGTATATATCTATATTGTTGTTGTTTTTCAGTCGCTCAGTCATGTCTAACTCTTTGCAACCCCATATATATAGATTTTTATATATGTATTAACCATATAATAATATGAATAATATGTGTTTTATGATAATATATAATAACATGATTATATAATAGATATATAGGTATTATATGTATATAGGAACCCCTAGAATCTCTTGCAACTGAAAATCTGGTATTAACTACCAGAGTAGCTTGGTCAGTTGACTAGGGATTCTCTGTGTGTGTGCTGTGTGCTCCGTCATGTCTGACTCTGCACCCCACTGGTCTGTGGCCCGCCAGGCTCCTCTGTCCATGGGATTTTCCAAGCAAGAACACTGGAGTAAGTTGCCAAGCCCCCCTCCAGGGGATCTTCCCGACCCCGGGATAGAATGTGCATCTCCTGTACTGCAGGTGGTTCCTTTACCACTGAGCCACTGGGAAAGCCCAGGGATTCTCTATTCCCTACTAATTTTTGACTGATTTTCCCATGGTTCAGATTGAACATCTATACAAAATCCTTACATCAACCTTGTGAAGCAGGATTCATTTCTGTTTTTACATTTGAAGACTCTAGAATGCAGAGAAGTTAAGGGAGGGAAAACTTAAGTCAAACCCAGAATTTCTGTCATCTTTTCCTCAGTCAGTAGACTCCATGCAACCATCAGTGGTCGGTGCCCTGGAGGTCTAGCAGTTAGGATTCAGTGCTCTTTAACCAGTAGTAGACAGATGTGGTACTGGAATTCTTTTCCCACAGATACAAACAGATATGACCTAGGCTTGCAGCCTCCATTTTATCTTAAACACTCTTGACTGCTTCCTTCTCCAGATTTCCCTAAAGGAAGGCTATTTGATTACCACATATGTCTTCAGCCCTGGGTATTTATAATCAATTGTACAATCCCTTTTATTAGTTCCAATGTGCATGTTATTCCCTCTCTCACTTCCTTTGCCTGAGCTATATGAGCTGGAAGAGGGGGAGATGACTGAGTTTAAGGCCCATGACGTGGGGCATGGAGCAAGACTCTAGGTGGATTACCAATCAGCAGAGAAACAGAACAGGTTACATTGGCTGGAAGGTTTTTATAAGATTCATGATAAGATCTACTCTCCAAAATTTCTTACATCCTAGAAAAAAAATTTAAGCGTAAATTATAAAAATGGTAGTAGAATGTTCATAGCATCCAAGTATTGTGCTTGGGAAAAACGCTTTCTTGCATGCTCCTATCATATCAGTCTTTGGTTGGAGAGAGGAGGGATCAGAATACGAAGGAAACTGGTTTGTACGGACAGAGGTCAAACATTGACGGGATACAAGATAAAAAAACGTTTGAAGTCCACCATTGGGTGCAATTGTATCATTTCACAATAATGAAAACTGGGGATCTGAAAGGTTAACCAGTTTGCCTGAGGTCACAAAACTTGTTAAATTGAAGAATTAGGACTTGAATGCACGTCTTTTGGTGAGAATCCAGCAAAGGTGGTCTAGTGGCTTGCTTTCTTTTGTTGAAATTCCCACATGACAATACTGAAGGAAAGAGGAGACAATGACCATCCAGTGTTACTTATTCTTGAAAGAAGAGGGCCTTTATTTCCAGGCTTGTTTTTTACTTTTGTTTACCTAGGCCCAGGCCCTGCCCACCCACTACCAGGCCCCACCGCACCCCCAGCCTTCCCTAACCTCCCCAGATATCCCCAGTTTATCCCCAGATAAACCTAACCATGTCTTTCCCTATGCTACATCTTTGAACAAACCTCTGTAGTTGCACAAATCCCCAGATTACTCTATGTATTTGTTGGGTATATTCAAATTTTATTTGCAATATATAACCTGAGGAGAGAAAGAGTTGTAAGTTTGAAAAAGATTGCATCAATACTATCTTAGAGACTTATATCATTGTTACAATCATGTCACTTTCATCTCTTCATCTATAAACTTTCTTTTTTTTTTGTTCCTGGACCTCAGTTTCGATGAGGATACGGTAGTGAGTTCTCACTCATTTTGTTCAGATTTTCCAAGGAATGCATGAGAGGGTGTCGTCATCGATCCATCTATAAACTTTCTAAATGTGACCAGGTCTCACCTCCTACACAACCAGAGGGCAGATATTAATCATAGCTCTACAGGGATTTAGTTTTACCAGGAGAGTTTTTCCATAATTCTCTTAGAGTAATAAATAAAAAACAAAACAGGTTTCTTGCTCTTTCAGGGTGTTACTAGGAAAACGAAGTACTTCAAGTACTTACAACAGAAGGAATTTAATGCAGGGAATTACATGGGGGAGCTGAGAAGCCCATGTGGGTGGTAAAGTTAACAACCATGGGAAGCCTCTACCCATCCACAGAGACAAAGGAAGGAGGCGATGCTACCAGAATCCAGGGGCCAGGGTCCCCTCAAGTCCAAGCTGCAGAGGAGATACAGTCACTGCTGGAGTTGCATCTCGCAGCAGAGGGAAGGGGGAAATGTGCCTGGTTTATCTCTCCCACTGTCCTTTCTCCTTCTAACTCCTCCCATTGGCCAAACCTCTCTGGTAGCTGGCTGACTTTGGAGTCTAGAAATGCAGCCTCCAGGGGTTCAGCTCCCAGCCATACAGAACAGAATAGGGAGAGAATGAGGAATGGAAAACAAGCCCAGAAACAGCACAGAAGCCTTCCCATAGAAAAAGACCTACATTTTGGCCTCTTGTGGCTCAACTGATAAAAAAAAAAAATCTGCCTGAAATGCAGGAGACCTGGGTTCGATCCCTGGGTTGGGAAGATCCCGTGGAGAAGGAAAAGGCTACCCACTCCAGTGTTCTAGCCTAAAGAATTCCATGGACTGTATAGTCCATGGGGTTGCAAAGAGTCAGACATGACTCAGCGACTTTCACTTTGGCCTCTAGTTATTAAGTTGTACCTCTCAGCTGTCCGACTTGAGTTCTTTCCAGTTCTGGTTAGGATGGTCTTATCAGTACAGTAACCAGATTGCATACCAGTGATAATAAACATTATTAGATTCTGTAGGATATGTAATGAAATTGAAGACAGAATCCCTGATTAGATGTAGTTTACCCATATGCTTATAATTAATTGGAGAAGACTTCCTGAAAGGTGAATCCTAGAAGAAGGGGTAAAAAGTTTCCCAGAAAGGAGGTAAGTAGAGTGTTTTAGGCAGAGTGAGTAGCCTAAAGAAGTGGGAAGAACACTTTGAATGGCACACAGATATCTTTAGCTGGAATAGATTCTGGGTGGGCTTGAGTAACAGAGAAATGAACAGAAAACTTTGGAGGACTAACAGAGAACTTTAAATTTGATTAACAGAGATCACAGTAAACTTTCCAAGTGAAAAATGGTGTTGCCTTCAGCTAATCCTAGAAAGAGTAGTAGCAAGCTATTGGCATAATCTAGCTATAAGTTAGAGAAGGTAAAGCAAGTGGTTGATGTGAAGGGGAATCATAGTAGGATGACTAAGAGTATAGGTGCTGCAGCAAGATTTCCCGGGTTCAGATCCCAATTCTGCCACTTTCTAGCTCCTTCTTCAGGAGACAATAAGAGTACTTACCCTGTAATGTTCTAAGCTTCAATTTTGTGCTTGACACATGATAAATGTTAGCTATTATTGAAATCATATTAGTGGATGAGCTTACCAAGGAAGGAAGGGAGAAAGAATAAAATGCCCTTCAGGCAGCTCTGATGAGTATTTGGAACCGTTTGTAATCTAAATTGTAGTTGAAATCACTATGAATGCATAAACTGCCTGGGTGAGTTCAGAGGAAAGAAAAACAGAAAGCCCAGGATGGACAGAGGAAACAATAGAAAGAGCAGTCAAAAAACTAACAAGAAAACTCCATGGACCAGCATATTAAAACCTCAGAGAATAATAGTCGTATGAAACAATGGTTGCTCAGCAGGATATTGAAAATCCTGGATGAATGTCTTCTTTTCAGTTTGCTGAGTTGGTTCTCTGCTTGCTCTGGCCTAGGTATTACCATCATTTTTGCACATTGCAGCATTTTAAATGGTGTTACTGGAGTAAGAGCCAATCACAATGTTGTATAAGTGCCTGTCATCAGCAAGCATTAGAACTAAGTGATACATTATTTGTCTGTAGGGAATTGAGTATAATCTCTAAATCTTCCAAGGGGACTAATTTGGTGATGACAAGAGCACATTTTTTCCCATGGGGTATCATATCCACCCTTGGCTGATATCAATTTCCTTCCTTCCCACTGAAGGCTGGAGACAGTAAGAAGAGTGAGCTCAGGAGATGAAGCCACAAAGTAGCCAACATTGCTGCAAATGGTCTAGCGTCAGTCTGAGGCCTGTTCCAGCTGAATTTGCATGTCTTGTGACAGGTGGTTATTATGCCTTAGGTTTGGAGTGAATGGTAGAGCACTGGCCTAGGGGTGGAGATAAAGAAAATAGATAAGAAAGAGAGACATGAGAGGACAGACTCTCTGTAGGGTTTTTGTGTGTTCAGTTTCTATTACTGCTTAAAGAATGGATGTGTGGAACTTCAATTAGTGGCAGCTTGGAAAATGCACCTTTCTTTGTTTCAACCTTAACTGAAAGCAGTAGGATTAAAGTGCTTAGAGGGACAGAAGCCACCATAGATGGGGAAGGATCTTACCAAGGCTATCAAAAAAGTAAGTATCTCAGGTCTCGAGGCTGTGTATCATAGCTAGAGAGAGCCATTTCATTTATTCTCCATAAACACCTTACAGTTCTTTGTCTCTATACATCACATGAGCCAACAATTAATTGTTGGAAGAAGAGGTCTACAATGGTTTAGCCTCTCTTATAATTAGGGTGACTATATAATTTATCCTTCAAACCTTCTAGTTTTTATATTTACTTATTTATATATATATATATACATATATATATATATATATACATTTTTTTTTTTATTGCACTGGGTCTTTGTTGCTTTGTGAGGGCTTTATCTAGTTGCAGCAAGCACAGGCTACTCTTCATTGTAGTGCACAGGCTTCTCATTGTGGTGGCTTCTCTTGTGGAGCACAGGCTCTAGGCACACCGGCTTCAGTAGTTGCCGCACGTGGGCTCAGTAGCTGTGGCTCACAGATTTAGTTGCTCTGCGGCAGGTGTAATATTCATGGACCAGGTATTGAACCTGTGTCCCCTGCATTGGCAGGTGGATTCTTATCCACTGAGCCACCAGGGAAGTCCTTCTGTTGTTACAATGAATACTTTCACGGGGACAACAAGAATAAAGTGGGTCTATCCCAGACTGATTGGAATATGTAATCATCCTACTTACAACCCATTTCAAAAACTTTTTTGTTCATGTAGCACTGTGGTTAAGGTATAGACTCTGGATCCAGACCCACTAAGTTCAAATCCCGGTTCTGCTGGCAACTAACCATATGAGGCAAACACCTCACTTAACTTCTCTGCAACTCAGTATCTTCAGCAGAGAAATGAGGTGTAATGACTGCTCTGACATCAGAGGGCTAAAAGTACTAAGTGAGTGAGTGTGCGGACAGGCACTTAGAACCATTCCTAGTAGATAGTGTGAGCCGAGTTCTTATTGTTCTTGTTATTTCAAACTCTCTAGGATAAGGAACCTAATCTTACAGACCTGACACCTGCCTTCTTGCCCCATGCCCTGACATGGATTTGCATTCAGCAAGAGTTTGCTGAATGGTTGGATGAATAAGAAAAAAGGAATAAATAAAATAAAATAAGGAACACAATTTTTATCCTTTACTTTCATTTTTTTCTTGATTCTTTATTCCCTCACTATTTTTAGGTTACTTTGTAGGACAAGGACACTGAAACACACTCAAAAAATCTTTCAAATGCCTGTCTAACCTAGCCTTTACTGTACTCTGGAGTCCCTTGGTCTTGAACTTTCCTGTTATTACCTGGCCTGTAACCAACACTGGCCACTTCTCACAATCTGCTCTTTCATCTGCCTGACTCTACCAAGCTTGGAGACCTTGCTCTAGAAAGTTACATCCCCTCCATCTTGAGCCTCCCTCTGACCCCTCTAGATCATCACAGAGCACTAAGCTGAACTCCCTGTGCTATACAACAGCTTCCCACTAACTAGCTATTTTACACATGGTAGTGTACGTATATCAGTGCTACTCTCTTAATTCATCCCACCCCCACAGCCCCCGCCATATCCACAAATTTGTTCTCTACATCTGCATCTCTATTCCTGCCCTGCAGATAGTCTCGTCAGTGCCATTTTTCTAGATTAATATTTATTTATTTTGTTTGGCTGTGCTGAATCTTAGTGGCAGCACACAGGCTCTTTGATCTTCACTGCAACATTTGGGATCCTTAGTTGCAGCATGCAACATCTTTTCTTTTTTTTTTTTTAGTTACAGCATGCAGAATCTTTTAAGTTGCCGCATGTATGATCTAGTTTCCTGACCAAGAATCAAACCTGGAACCCCTGCATTGGGAACATGGAGTCTTAGCCACTGGGACTACCAGGGAAGTCCCTACTATTAACACTTTAATCCCTATATCCAGTGACTTCTTCTGAGGCCTTGTGCTCCTCAGTCTCCCTGTAGCATGGTATGTTGCTGATCACCATGTCTTTCATGAAGTATGTTCCTTAGCGTACTTAACTTGGGTTCATCTTGATTACCCTTTTGCCTCTTTAATATATCTTTGCCTCTTCTATCTGCCAAGACAGAGGTGCTTCTCCAAAGTTCAACTCTTCCCTTTATGATCACTCAAGTCCTTTGATGATCTCAAACATTTCTAGGCCCTTGACAATCTCCTCAGTGCAGATGGCCCCAGATCTATATACCTAGCCCAACAAATCTCCCATGCTTCTAGTCTACATTTTTAGCATTCTGCTGGACTTCTTCATTTACTACAAATTAGATTCTTCTTCTCAACACATACTCCCAAACCAGTTCTACCTTCTGGGTTTCCTGTCTCTGATAATAGCATCTTCATCTTCCCATCCCATCCCCCAGACTTCAAAGTTCAAATTACTTTTATGCATCATTCACCTAATTAGTCTCCAGATTCCATTACCCTCCTGCTGCTGCTGCTGCTGCTAAGTCGCTTAGTCGTGTCCGACTCTGTGCGACCCCATAGACGGCAGCCCACCAGGCTCCGCCATCCCTGGGATTCTCCAGGCGAGAATACTGGAGTGGGGTGCCATTTCCTTCTCCAATGCATGAAAGTGAAAAGTGAAAGTGAAGTCGCTCAATCGTGTCTGACTCTTAGGGACCCCATGGACTGCAGCCTACCAGTCTCCTCCGTCCATGGGATTTTCCAGGCAAGAGTACTGGAGTGGGGTGCCATTGCCTTCTCCAATGCATGAAAGTGAAAAGTGAAAGTGAAGTCGCTCAATCGTGTCCCACTCCCAGCGACCCCATGGACTGCAGCCTACCAGTCTCCTCCGTCCATGGGATTTTCCAGGCAAGAGTACTGGAGTGGGGTGCCATTGCCTTCTCCAATGCATGAAAGTGAAAAGTGAAAGTGAAGTCGCTCAATCGTGTCCCACTCCCAGCGACCCCATGGACTGCAGCCTACCAGTCTCCTCCGTCCATGGGATTTTCCAGGCAAGAGTACTGGAGTGGGGTGCCATTGCCTTCTCTGCCATTAGTCTCCTAATTAGTCTCAATTCTACCTCTGTCTCTCTCAAATCCATACCTTCACTTCCGTAACCACTGCCGCTAGCCAGAGTGCCATCTCTCATCTCACATAGCACACCAGCCCCATTTCTTCTGCTCCCATTTCTTCCACTCTATTTTTCCAATTTATCCTGAATCTTCCACCACTCTCTTTCCTAGTAATGTTTTATAGGCACAAAAACACAAAGTCCACAATCTAGGCACTCTTATTCTCCCAGATGTAATTTCTACTGTTGGTCTTTACACACACATCCCTCCAGCTGATCAAAACTTCATGCTGCAGGACTTCCTGGTGATCTCAGTGGATAAGCATCCCCCTGCAAATGCAGGGGACACAGGTTTGATCCCTGGTCTGGGAAGACTCCACATGCTACAGAGCAACCGAGCCTATGTGCCACAGCTACTGAGCCGGGGCTCTAGAGCCACAACTACTGAGTGCGCATGCTGCAACTACTGAAGCCTGTGCGCCTCGAGCCTGTGCTCCACAGCAAGAGAAGCCTGCGCACTGCAACGAAGAGTAGCGCCGCTCTCCACAACTGGAGAAAGCCTCTGCCCAGCAACGAAGACTTAGTGAAACCAAAAACAAAAATAAATAAAATTAAAAAAAAAAAAACATGTTTCAGAATAAGTCCCACACTCTCCACTTCTGAACCACATCTTCTTGTATTAGTTTCCTAGGGCTTCTATAAGAAAACACCACAAAATGGGTGGTTTCAGACAACAGAAACATATACCTTTATAGTACCAGAGGCTGGAAGCCTGAAATCAAGGTGTCAGCAGAGCCATGTTCTCTGTAGAGGCTCTTGGGGAAGAATCCTTTCTCGCTTCTTCTGACTTCTGGTGGTTGCAGGCAATCCTCCATGCTCCTTTAGCTTGTAAATGCTTCACTCCAGTCTCTGCCTCCATCTTCATATGGTCTTCTCCTCTACCCAGGAGAGGGTCCAAATTTCACTACCCAATCTGTGTCCAAATACCCTGCTTCTTATAAGGACACTAGTCATGAAATTTGTGCCAGCTCTAATCCAGTTCAACCTCATCATAACTTGGTTGCATCTGTAAACTCTATTTCCAAATGAAGTCATGCTCACAGCTTTTGGTGAGTAGAACTTCAACATGCCTTCCAAGGAGACACAGTTCAGCCCATAACACTTCCCCACAGAGGTGGATTCCTCCCTCCATCCAACCCCATCTGTCAAAATCCTTCTACTGCTTCAGAATCTGGTTGATTTTCTCCTCTTCATCAAGTTGCTCATAATTCCTTCTCACCCCCTCTGTTAAAGTAATAGTGTATTTTGCCCCTTTTATCAGTTCAATTCAGTTTTTTTATGTTCAGTTCACAATTTTTATGTTTTAAATATGTAAATAATTCTTCATTGTTGGGTTGTTAAAAAGATATGGTATTCCCAGTTCCATATTGGTTTCTTTTTGATTCTTGCAAATTTTAACTTGGAAATAGATGGAATAACTCTTGAGTATGTACTCATATCTTAATTAGAGTAGGTATCTATGCCAGTTTATCAGCTAGAGTTGAAATATATATTCATGTGTGTGTCTATGTGTGTATGTATATGTATTCATGCAATGGCTGAAATCTGATTAATCTCTTAGATTGAGCACATGCTCAGTGAGAGCATTCTGACCCTGGGTTTTTAGTCAAGGACATGGTTCTCTATTTAATGCATATTTGGGACTGACAGGCAGAATTACTAAGGATCAGCAGTCATGAGGAGAAAAGGGAAAACCAGTGAAACAGTAGACTGAAATGGTGTTTAAGGGCCAGTTTCTATGCATGCACTCACTCTACAGAAAGGGTCCTAGGGGCTGTGGGGAAACAGGTGGCCTCCGGGCTGTGAGCTAACGCGGCTCGGGCTGCTGTTTGCATAGCTGCACAGCCCTAGGAGGGACCTGGGAAAGCTAGCCTGAATTCCAATGAATATTTACAATTACCCTGCTCCAGAGCCGAATGCAATCACAGCGCTCCAGTCTACAGGTTTTATGCATCAAAAGAAAATGAGAGGAGAGCAGCAAAGATGGAGTTGCCTTTGGAGCAACTTATAAACACAGATCTCACCGCTTGTGGCAGAACTAAAATGCTTTATTTCTGATAGGAGCAATTTATTCTTCAGGCACCCGCCTTGATACTAGAAAGTGCCTGACTGGGTTTTGAAGTGAGAAAGTCTTCAGTAGATGGTTTTTAATTCCGAGCAAGGGAAAGGTATGGAAGGAATTATATAATTTTGGTTTTGCTTCCTAACAGAAGACCCCAACGTGAGTGAGAAACCCCCTAAGCCCATCACAAACTCCATCTTCTTTCAGTCTATGTTTTTATCCTGGTCTCATAACTCGTCCTTTCTTCCCAGGGCAGTCCTGGGAAAAGCTACCACCATTTTGTGTCCCCAGTTTAAAGCCTTTGGATATTGATTGCCAGTAATGCATGCAACCCCCTCACTCATTTCATCTCATGAGTTGTTGATTCACACCAAAGATCTGGAGAAAACTGGATGGGATAAATTAGTCAGAGCCTCTTGGACCCAGTGAGGCAATTTTTAACTTTCAGAGGTGCAAAACTGGATGAAATTGAATGTTTTAAAAGGACTCTGTCAGAACCTGGTTTTATGACTCAGCTGACTAATCTCTTGGACTATTAAGATTTATATTGGATTACTATTTTTGCTAGCAGCCTGGATTGATGCCCTAAGCAGAAGTCCTCTCTACTACCCATCCATACTTTTATCCACTTTGCCCATTTTTCCCATCAAGATGCTGCTGTCTCACATCCATTCACCTTCTTGCTGACCCCTTCTACCACTAATCTACACATCCTTTCACGTAATATCTCTCCACTTGTCGGTATATATCCAAGCTTGGAGCTAAGGGAGAGCAGGGTCATGTGCCTGTATTTGTGTGACTAGCCATTGGTAAATCTGAGAAAGTGTGTTTCCTTCCCAAATTATAATTCTTCAGATTCTCAGTTGGTTCTAGACACAGTAGAATTGCCAAACCACAGGGAAGAAAAAGAAGCTTCAGGTCCCCATGTTGTCCGTCAGCCTTCCCTTATTCTTTGTTGCAGATAAATCATATTTTCCCACCATATGTAAGTGATATGCAAACACAGCTTCAGGAAACTCCTTCTTTTAACAAGATTGCTCCCTCTAAACTTTCCTTCAAGGAACTTCTGTAGCCACTATAGTTGTCATTTGGTAAGTCCCTACTGTGTACAAAGCAGCATATGGTCAATGAATGTACAATACATGTGTAAAATTTGTTGTAAAAACCCATGGATGTAGGGTTGCTAAATGTATGACAAAGAATCACCTTAAAGTAATATAATTGATTGGGTCTTTGCTCTTACGGCCGAAGAAGTACTACACTTCAGCTTAGTAACCCCAGGAGGTAAAGATGTCCAACATTATTAGTTTCTAGAGAAATGGAAATCAAAACCACAGTGAGATACACTTTATACCCTCTGTCCTGGGCTGTGCTTAGTCTCTCAGTTGTGTCCAACTCTTTGCAACCCCATGGACTGCAGCACGCCAGACTTCTCTGTCCATCACCAACTCCTGAAGCCTACTCAAACTCATGTCCATGACGTCAATGACACCATCCAACCATCTCATCCTCTGCTGTCCCCTTTACCTCCTGCCTTCAGTCTTTCCCAGCATCAGGGCCTTTTCAAATGACTCGGTTCTTCGCATCAGGTGGCCAAAGAATTGGAGCTTCAGCTTCATCATCAGTCCTTCCAATGGATATTCAGGGTTGGTTTCCTTTAGGATTGTCTGGTCTGATCTCCTTGCAGTCCAAGGGACTCTCAAGAGTCTTTTCCAACACCACAGTTCAAAAGCATCGATTCTTCGGTGCTCAGCTTTCTTTGTATTCCAACTCTCACATGCATACATGACTACTGGAAAAACCGTAGCTTTGTTGGCAAAGTAATGTCTCTGCTTTCTAACGTGCTGTCTAGGTTGGTCATAGCTTTTCTTTCGAGGAACAAGCATCTTTTAATTTCATGGCTGCAGTCACCATCTGCGGTGATTTTGGAGTCCAAAAAAATAAAGTCTCTCACTGTTTCCATTGTTTCCCCATCTATTTGCCATGAAGTGATGGGACCAGATGCCATGATCTTAGAATTGAGTTTTAAGCCAACTTTTTCAGTCTCCTCTTTCACTTTCATCAAGAGACTCTTTAGTTCTTCTTCACTTTCTGCCATAAGGGTGGTGACATCTGCATATCTGAGGTTATTTCTCCCAGCAATCTTGATTCCAGCTTGTGCTTCATCCAGCCCTGCATTTTGCATGATGTTTTCTGCATTTAAGTTAAATAAGCAGGGTGACAATACACAGCCTTGACATATTCCTTTCCCGATTTGGAACCGGTCTGTTGTTCCACGTCCAGCTCTATCTGTTGCTTCCTACCTGCATACAGATTTCTCAGGAGGCAGGTCAGGTGGTCTGGTATTCCCCTTGGTATATATTGGTGTATATATAAAATTGGGAATAGGTAAAATATAAGATGTGTGTGTGTACACATGTGTGTATGTGTATATTCAGACTCTGATTTTTAACAGGACATGTAGAAGGAAGCACAAATAATTTTTTTATACTTATTCAACAGACACTTACTGGGCTCCTAATATATGGTACAAGTATCATACAACAAATTTTTCAAGATAATCCCTTATCTGATTAAATGAGGATAATCCAGATTTTTTGTAAATTCCAGAATTTAGACCAAAGGGAAGAGACCAAATAATCCACCACTGCTTAAGAGCAAACTTTGGGGACTTCCCTGGCAGTCTAGTGGTTAAGACTTTGCCCTCCAAAAGATGGGGTGAAGGTTTGATCCCTGGTAAGGGAACTAATATCCAACATGCCTTGTGGCCAAAAAACATGAAACATGAAACAGAAATAATATTGTAACAAATTCAATAAAGACTTTTAAAATGCTCCACATCAAAAAAAAAATCTTAAAAAAAAAGAGCATGCTGTGTAAGATAATCAACAGAGACTAGTATAGTATTCCCCTGAGAAGTTCTGGGTCTTTTTTTTTTTTTTTTGGTAATTACTTTTTAGAGTTCCTAAAAGTACCTTTGGCCAAAAGTGGCATAACTAATTGTCTAGATAATAATTTGTGTATGGTTTCCATTGACCTACAAAGAAGAATCCATCTTCAACTCTTCCATTAATTTTAGGTCCTCCAACACTAGGTACTATGTTACATTTTACGAAAATGGTTCCTGTTGGCCTTATTAACTGATGAAAACTGCATATTAATACAAAATAAAGATATTATAAGTATTGGTGGTACCTTTGAAATCCTGTCCACTGTGCTAATGATCTTTGGGTAAAAGAAGTCACTTGTGTATTTCTATAGAATTATTTTAGGTTTCTGTCATTTTTCCTTCTGCTAAAAATGTACTAAGTCATAATAACTAGCTAACTAATTGCCTCCCCCACTGATGTTCAACTTCTATAGCAACTGGTTTTGAGTGGAAATTTAGCCAGAAAATTATTTCTGTGAACTCAAGTGAAACTCTAATGATACCACCACATAAGAGAGAAACTGCTACCATCATACAAAAAAAGTTAGCGCAGAGCACATTGATATCTAAGAGAGGCCCTTTCAACCCTGCAGGCAGTGGTGTTTTCAAAAGTTTGCAAGCTGACTATTTTATCTGGTATTGTTTGAATGTTCAGATGTCCCCCAGAAAGACAGATAGCATTTTTTTCTAACCTTGAAATAGACATTCAATGGAAATGGGAAATAATGAGATTTCCCTGTACATTTCTGCTAATACATCAGTTCTCTCTAAAGGTTCATACATCCAAGATTTAGTTCCTTGGTCAGTTTGGATCCCCAACCCACCTTCCAAAACTATTAGTTTGTATTGATGATATATGACTTTTACTTATCAAGGGAAAAAAATGTTATTTATATACAAAGTTATAATCTACCTGGATTCCTACCTCTGGATAACTATTGGTCAGTCACATCACCCTTTTATGTTTATGAGTACATTTATAAAACACACATAAAATACACAAAATGATACCCAGAGGAATAAAGGAACCAACATTTGTTGTAAACATACTTCATGCCAGCTGTTGTACTTGATGTTTCATTTTAGTCCTCAAAATAACTTTACGATCAATGAGATTCCCATGTTACAGACAAGAAAATGGAAGTTCAGAGACACTCAGCCTGTTACCTTTGACGAATGGTAGTACAAAGATTCCAACCCAAACGGAAAGTCAAAATCTTTTAAAATGTTCAAGGTCTTACACACACCCCTCCCACCCCTTATATCTCAGATCTCATTATCTCCTCTCTTCCCTGTCCTCGAATCCTGCAAAGCTGCTCCCACCTCAAGGTCTTTGCAGTGGCTGTAGTAGCTAGCCATATCTAAATGGCTCATCCCCTCACATTCTCATGTCTTGACTCAAATATAACCTAATGAGTGAGATTTCTCCTGATCATCCTATTTAAAACCACAGCCCACTCCCCAGTTCCAATCTTTCTTAACTTTCAATTTTCTTTTTCTGTAGTGTTTTCCACTTTCTAATGTTATCTTTATTGTTTGCTGAAGACCCAGAGAGAAGGAAAGTAATTTTTTCTTCTCTGCCTGCTTGTAGCCTCCTAGGCACAAAGAAGAGGTCTGTGTTCTGTTTGGCATTCGCAGTCTTGAGGGGTGAAAAGTAAATCTAAGCTTGGACTACATTTGGAGTTGGTTAAAATTCAGAATTTCATAATGAACAGTCCCAGGGCTTAATGGATTTTGTGCTCTGCTCTCACTGTTAGATATTTGTTGAAATTCAGCATGGAACTAATGCATCTTTGAAAGTCATCTTAAACTTTCTAATAACCCCTAAGCCTGTTGGAAGAAAGACAATGACAGAAAACAAGTTCTTATCATTTCATTGGTGTAGTTCTTTGTAGGCCTGAAATGAACTCGCTTTTTTCAGTTTATTAAAGATATGTAATTTGGGGCTGACTCGGCATATAATATGGGAAAATAGTGTATCAAAAACTTTGGAAATGGTTAAATAAACAAACCTTCTTAAAAATGCACAAACTGTCTCCCTTCAGACTTTTTTCAATGTGTGTGTGTGATTATATACTAGAAGGAAAATTAGTGAGTTATTATTTCTGAATTGGTGATCATTATTTTCTTTAAAGCCTTTGTATAGATCACAACAAACTGTGGAAAATTCTTAAACAGATGAGAATACCAGACCACCTTACCTGTCTCTTGAGAAACCTGTATGCAGGTCAAGAAGCAACAGTTAGAACCGGACATGGAAAAATGGACTGGTTTCAAATTGGGAAGGGAGTACGTCAAGGATGTATATTGTCACCCTGCTTATTTAACTTATATACAGAGTTCATCATGCAAAATGCCAGGCTGGATGAAGCACAAGCTGGAATCAAGATTGCTGGGAGAAACATCAATAACCTCAGATATGCAGATGACACCACTCTTATGGCAGAAAGCAAAGAGGAATTAAAAAGTCTCTTGATGAAGGTGAAAGAGGAAAGTGAAAAAGCTGGCTTAAAACTCAGCGTTCAAAAAACAAAGATCAGGGCATCCAGTCCCATCACTTCATGGCAAATAGATGGGGAAACAATGGAAACAGCAACAGGCTTTTTTTTTTTTTCTTGGACTCCAAAATCCCTGCAGATGGTGACTGCAGCCATGAAATTAAAAGACGCTTGCTCCTTGGAAGAAAATCTATGATAAACCTAGACAGTGTATTAAAAAGCAGAGACATTACTTTACCAACAAAGGTCCATCTAGTCAAAGCTATAGTTTTTCTGGTAGTCATGTATGGATGTGAGAATTGGACCGTAAAGAAAGCTGAGTGCCAAAGAACTGATGCTTTTGAACTGTTGGAGAAGACTCTTGCAAGTCCCTTGGACTGCAAGAAGATCCAACTAGTCAATCCTAAAGGAAATCAGTCCTGAATATTCATTGGAAGGACTAATGCTGAAGCTGAAGCTCCAATAGTTTGGCAACCTGATGTGAAGAACTGACTCATTGGAAAAGACCCTGATGCTGGGAAAGATTGAAGGGAGAAGGAGAAGGGAATGACAGAGGATGAAATGGTTGGATGGCATCACTGACTCAATGGACATGAGTTTAAGTAAGCTCCAGGAGTTGGTGATGAACAGGGAAGCCTGGCACGCTGCAGTCCACAGGGTTGCAAAGAGTCGGGCACTACTAAGTGACTGAACAACAACAAATTTTCTTTATATTTGAAAATTTTCAAAGTTTTTTTTAACCATAATTTTGTATTGTTTCTATAACCACAAGAGCAACTGATTTTATTGCTCATGTTTAGAAATTATACACCATTTTCTTTGAAGATCTACAAAAGATATTCCCTATATTCATCATGTCGCTTTTTGAATCTATTTGCTCTCTCTTAAGCCTTGCCATGACAGTAAAAGCAACAAAAGTGTTTTACTAATTAAAAGACATTCTAATAGTTTTTCATGCTAAAAACCATTTTAAAAATCATAAAGAACCATTTATTCAGCGAGATTTTCTTCTTCTGGAGTTCCAGAAAACACACACCCAGACATATTAGGTATGTTTTTCAAACTTTGGGGAATGGATCCATAGCAAGTGGCGCCCCCATCTCCCACCTCCCTACACATTCATCTACTTCACATTTTCTTTAATTTCTTCATAAATTTACCAAAGGTCCTCGGGTCATATCTAAACTACTTGTCTTGTCAACTTAACAGATGAAAAAAAAAAAAAAAGACCCAGCCAGGAGAGACTGAAATGGAGGGACCTCATTTCAAGCCTAGGCTTTCAGAGAGGTAAACCACATACCTAATCCGCCCTAATAGATTCCAGAAAGGACATGGTTGAAACTTCCCTTGATCTTATTTTTTTTTCTTACACAAATTTAATACTTTGATCGCTTATAACCAAAAAGCAGTATTTAAAGAAACAGCACAGGTCACTTTTATTATATTCAGCACAGTTAGCAAGATACTACCTTGAGTAGCTGTTTAAAGGGATCACACTTCAAAAAGTAATTGACCTAAACTCTCCTTCCTGCTCTGCTCTCCAGCGAGTCTTGGCCATATGCAGCCCTCGCCTGTGTCTCACACATGGAAGAGATACAGTAGGGTCCTGGGGAGCATGAGAATCTAGGCCACTGTGATTAAAACCAACTCAAACATTATTTTAATGCCTGTGTTTAGTTTGCTAAGAATTCTCAACTTTAGTGGGTGCCTAAGGGCTGACAGCTCCTCTCTGAAATGAATCAGATGTTGATTTATAGGGAAGAACACTTGAAAGTGATTACACCTGCCCTGGTCCCATCTGGTTGGGAGATGATGAAATGGAGTTCTGTGTCTCTGCTTTCAAAGTATTTGTAATAATTTGATCATAAGCGACATTATGAAACATACATATCTGAAAGAAGAAACTGTATCACGAGCAGCCTAATGTTACCTAATTTCTTTTGTTAATCCCACCAAAAACAGCCTGGTGGCTGCAAGAACTCTAGGGGTGCACATGGTCACGAATTCAGTCACCTTATCTGGTGATGTTCACATTCCAAGGTCATTTCATTG
This sequence comes from Cervus elaphus, assembly GCF_910594005.1. NCBI lineage: Eukaryota > Metazoa > Chordata > Mammalia > Artiodactyla > Cervidae > Cervus > Cervus elaphus. The sequence goes on from NC_057818.1 coordinate 39,389,888, forward strand.
CTTTGCCCCCCATGCATTTTAGTTTGTAAATTATCTGCCCACAACAGTCTTAGGATAAGTGTGTAACTGGTTAATGTTTTTTACAACCTGCAGGAACACCAATTTGAAGTTTTAAATATCCAACATGTAAACTGGTTGTAGAAATTCTGTCAGCATCAACTAACCATTGTTCCATACATTTTTGGACAAAATGGAATCAACAAACATCTTGGTACATGATCTTCCTGGAGTGTTCTTGTGGCTTTCTCACATTATTTTGGAAAATAATGTTGTTGTTATCATTTCAGAGCACTTACAGAAGCAGACTTGGTATTGAAGTTCTGATTCATTTATAAAGCCATATGTTACAAATCACAGCTTTCTGTTTGGTACAAGGTGGATCATGGCAGATGTTAAACTGGAAGATTTTTATATTACCTGAGGTTCTGTGCTAGCAAAGAAAGGCACAGAAACCAAATTTCTAACTAATATTCATATTTCTTGTATGTGTCATTGTATTAGCAAGTGTTCTCATTGTGTTCTTCAAACAAAATCATAGCCATCACCCTTTAAATTATTAAATTAAAAAGGATTTAAAAAGAGATATACACTTAGCCATCGTTTCATAAAGAGTGAAGAAGGCAAAAAAAATGATGAAATAGGTATATGGCTGGGGGACAGAAACAAAATCAAGCTCCTTGGAGCCTAATATTATATGAATATGAGCAAAAACCCATATGAAGTCACTTAATAATGAGGTCAAGAATGCTGAATAATTTAACATACCCTTGGATCTTGATTTGTGACTGTCCCAAACTAATATTTCACAAGCCACATTGCACCTTGTCACAGAGTCCTATTTCTCCCTCAAGATAATGCCCAAGTATTAATGGACCCAATTTGGTGGAAATTACCTAATTGGCTGCAGTCACTTCAACTTGAACGTGACATTTTGGATTGTTCTGTAGTCACAAGGATAAGTTAGAAGCTTGAGCAGCAGAATTGCTCTTTGTGATAATTGTAGCAGAAGCTTGTGTTATCACCGAAGCTTATTATTTTGCAAGTTGTACACTCAGCTTTTTGTAAAAATTGTACTGTAAGGGAAAAATCCCTAAGGAGGCTTCTTTTCTCTTTTGGTTCCTCTGATACCCCCATAGGAGGATGACCAAACAAAATGCTATGTGATTGTGTTTAAGAGCCCTTAACAACATGCCACCTGATAAAATATCTTAGTAGCATGAATTAAACAATTGCTTAATTCTCTGTATTCTTTAGGGTTTTGTGCTTATTCAGCCACCCAAATTACTGCTAGTGAATGACATCAGTAAGGACACTCTTTCTGTCTCAGGGAAATTGTGTTCCTATCTCTCCATCAGAGAGGTAAATGATGAGTAAGAAGTCTTCTTCTTACTAGCATTGTCATTGGCTTCCATTTTGTACATAAGTATAGGGAGCATAAAAACAGTAAGCTTATTCCTACACAAGGTGAGAGCACCAAACAGTGGACATCTTTCTCTGGTTAGTAATTCTTTGTGTCAACTTAAAAAATATTCACAACCTAAAAGTTAAGAGTTATATTTTGGACTTTAAGTCTGGGAGACAGAATCTCAAGTGACCCTGAGAGAACTGCTCTGAGGAGGTGAGGGGAGGAGCCAGGTTATTCAAGAGTTTTGCAACAAAGGGCAGGTAGTCAGAACATCAAAAGTTTATTTTTTTTAATTACTACTAATTAAAGAATACCAGACATGTCAAGTTAAGGAATTTAGTGCTTTTCTATCTGGGAAAATGCAAGAATCTGGGCTCACTGAAGTTATTCTTTTGATATGTTGCTCAGTTATCTGGGGCCAGTATCCTGTTTTCACATCCTGAGTTCCCTTAGGGCTCACCATAGGGAGTGGTTGCAGCCTGGTGGCTGCGAGATGGCAGGTATTCTCTCCTTCCTGACTTCCTTCAGGGCTTACCAGCTCACCATCCATGGTGGCTACAATTGCTGGTGACTGTGACACCCTTCTTTATTGACATGGCAGGAAACATTCCATTTCTCATTTGTTTTTCTATAATGCTTTATAGCTTCTGGAGGACATGTCTTCTCAGCTCCCTCTCTTCCTTCCTTCCTTCTCAATTCATTGAGTAAATAAGAGGATCCAGGCCCTGTGTTGGGCACTGAAGATACAAAGATAAAGGGAACATAATCTCTGTCCTCAAGGAGCTCCCTGGTTAAGAAAGAGACAAAGAAGAATACCAGTTAATTACAAGCCTGTACAATGAATGCTCTAACCTTATGTACTTCAGAAAATGCTAAGTCAGGAAGCCTAACAGAGAAAGTAACTCTGGGGCCAGGTCTTGAAGGATGAACAGGTTTTGCAACTGGAGAGGCACAGTGATGAGAGGGGATTGGTGAAGTGGTTACCTTAAACAGAAGAGATAGCAGGTGTGTGAGGACGTCAAAGTGTGGAATACGTGGCAGGTGAGGCCACATCAGAAAGGATCATATATGCCTTTGTGAAATAACAGAATATATATTCTATTATTTATTGTAGAATTTATTATTTCACATGTGTATCTGCCCCCTGTTCCTGGCACAGACCTCCTAAATCCCATGAAATTCCCTGGGTTATAGGAGTGTCTTTTGTTATAATATGGTGACTCTCAGTGGCCTGTTAGGTTGCTTCAGCGTGGGGGCATTGATCACCAAAAAGACCAAGCCATGATTAGAATCTGGGAACTTTTGACCCAGGAAGGGGAGAGGGTCTGAAGTCTGAGTTAATGATTGATTACGTATTATGTAATGAAGCCTCCACAGAAATCTCAAAAGTATGGAGTTCAAAGAGCTCCCAGGTCCGTGAACACAACTGTGTGCTGCGTGCGGGGTTGGAGGTGGGGTATCCCAACTCCATGGGAACAGAAGCTCCTGTGCTCTGGGTCCTTTCCACACCTCACCCTGTGTATCTCTTCATCTGGCTGTTCATCTGTATACTCCATCATATCCTTTATTACATAATAAACCAGCAAACATGAGTTCTGTGAGCTATTCTAACAAATAATCAGACCTGAAGAAGGGGGTCGGGAAACCTCCTATTTTAGCCAAGTTAGGCTGAAGTTTTGAGTAACATGGGGACCCTCAACTTGCAATTGGCATCTAAAATGGGGAGCAGTCTTTGTGGAAGAAGCCCTTAACCTATGGGGCCTGAGCTAACTTTGGTTAGTATCTTAATTAAATTGAATTATAGGACTTGTTTGGTATGGAAAACCTTTCCTAGGCAGTGGGTGCTATTAGCCAATGAAAGCTAGTGTAACAAGCTTTAGCCTCCTCTGTCAACCAATAAACATCAGTGTACCACTCTGCAAACAGTCTTACCCAATGAGCGTTCTACCACACTGCTGGAGTCGAGTGCCTTTTGCAATGCTGGTGTTTATTTCCGCCGTGATCTCTCTTTTTGCAATTTATTTTTGCTCAGAGTGGCAGTTTTGATCCATGTGGCCAACAAAAGGTGTGCAAGTTTTGGTGCTGGAGCCAAGAAATAAAAACTGTCATGTTGGGTGTTCAAATACAAGTGTAGTAGTAGCTCAAGTAAATTTCAAGGAAATGGTTGGAGAGAGCTTAACAATCAGCAGACAATTAGAGACTGGTGGCAGTCTGACTTTGGGAGGGCACCATACACAACAGAGCATCTTGGGAAGACTGCCCAAAACCTGGCTGCAGCGGCCTTGGGACCTCAGGGAACCCAAAGGGAACAGAGTGGCCTTTGTCAGCCATTGCCATAATACTGGGAACACGTCTTTACAGAGTCTACATTTTCAGGAGCTTGTGCATCACTAATTCAGGAGGTGGATCCCTTTCCTGAAATGAGAGCACCTTTGTGCAAAAGTGAGTAAATGGGGAACTCATAGCTTATTAAGGTGTACCTATGGAGCCTGGCCATCTGGGTTTCAAACTCAGCTCCACCATTGACCAACTGTATCACCTTGGATATTGAACCTCACTGACCTCAGTTTCCCTATCTGTAAAATGGGTGTAGCAACACTGCCTACCAAATGGTGTTACTGTGAGAACAGAATAGTACTTGTAAAGTGAAGTGAAAGTCGCTCAGTCATGTCCAGCTCTTTGCAACCCCATGGACTGTAGCCCAGCAGACTCCTCTGACCATGGAATTCTCCAGGCAAGAATATTAGAGGGGGTTGCAAAACTTCTACAGGGAATCTTCCCAACCCAAGGATTGAACCCAGGTCTCCTGCACTGCAGGCAGACTCTTTACCAGCTGAGCCACCAGAGAAGACCACCAGTATTTATAAAGCGCTTAGAATATTAAATGCTTGAAACTATTAACTCCTATTATTACTGCTGTTATTGTTATTAGTTTTTTGTATGTAAAATACAGATAATTGACTAAATGATCCCTGAGATCCCTCCCAGTTGTAACATTACCTGAATCTGCCAATCCATCTCATCCTAGGAAAAACACTGTAACTCAGAGATTTTGACTGTCTGTATTCAAGTTATATAGGGAGTAAGAAATGCAAAATCAGTACAGGAAACCAGGTCTGCCAGCCCCTTGATGTACCAAAACCCGACTGGAGTGTCACCCTGGGGGCCCCTCAATCTTTAACTTCCCCCTCCCTTGGAATCACAGAAATTCAACCACTCATTTTTTTCAATATTTATTTAGCTGCACCGGGTCTTAGTTGCGGCACACAGGAGCTGTAGTCACGGAATTCAAGCTCTTAGTTGAGGCATGTGGGATCAAGTCCCCAGACCAGGGATCAAACTCCAGCCCATTGGGAGCTCAGAATCCTAGCTACTGGACCACCAGGGAAGTCCCCACTCATATGGTCTTCGTTTTTTAACCCTTTCCATCCCTCTGTAAATCAAAATGGGAAATGGTGAGCCAGGGGAGAAAAAGGGAATTTGTGGCCTTGGAAGATATCCGACTAATGTTAGAATATTCCTCCCAGCATTTACACCCCAAGCCCCTGCTGTTGGTCCCAGTGCCGTAAGGAAATTGAGCATCCTTGCAGGGCAAGAGGTCCTTTTTGCATCCAATGTTACAGTTTGTTCACAGAAAAGACAAATCTTTAGATTTGGTCCTTTAACTACCCTTTGCTCTTGTTTTATCTGGCTAGAATCCCAGCCATGTTCCCATTCTGCCACAATTGTGGCCATTCTGCAACAGCTAAGTAAAGACAGAGGGGGGCAGGGGGGAGGGGAGCGGGGGAGGCAGAAGGAGAGGTGGAGGGGGACATACTTCCAAGCAAACTGATCCATCCTCCAGTGTCAGTCTTGGTAAATTTTGCTTCTGTTTTCTTTCCTACCCTTTTGAAACCTCCTCACATGAAGCAGAGACTCTGGCCTCTCACTCCTGGGAATGAAGCTTCCCTCTTTTGTTTATTATCTCTCTTTTTCATTGTCTCTATCCATTTAAATATTAGAATAATCATTACCCTTTTAACAGCTAAAATGTCTGTGCAGATTTTTAAAAATAAGTATTTTTCATTTGACTGAACTGATTTCATCAGAGGAGGTTAATGTGATCATTTTAATTTGCAAAATTTCTTCCTCTTTTCACTTCTTCCACATTTGATTCTGAGTGCACATTTAATAATTTTGGAGGGTTTGTATTTCAGCATCAGCTGGATATGCAGACTAGGCTCTCAACAGTCTCAGAATTTGATTATGACCAAGGAACCACTATTCTATAAACACTGAAAATTGGAAATTATCTCTAGAGCTGTTTGTTAACGAAGTGGAAGGCTAACCTTTCGGGCTCATTAAAATTCCACTGATGAAAACTCGCATGTCTCTCTTTCATGAATCCATCCCCGTTATGAGGGTTGGTGTGTGGAAATTGGTTTGGGTCCTCCCCTTCCACCCTCCCCTTTAATCTCTCGGTCAGGTTTAGGTTGAGATTTTTAAAGCTTATAGGTTTCTCTTTCTCCTTGTTCAGAGCATGTGTTGTGAATCCAAACAAATATCAGTAGGTCTCTGAATGTGTAAAACTGTTCCTGAACCCCTCTGACCAGGCAGTCCTGCTGAATCTACCTTCCTCCATCAGTAAAGGAATGAGGCCATTTAGGGGTAATTAAGAGGGGCAAAAAGGAGGGAGATGTTTTCTGTAGCTGACAGTAGAAATAAACATGGAGGCAGGGGAGATGACAAACCCCTACATGTAGTGCACAAGTAGTGGAATGCAATCAGTTGTCTTAATTAATCTATTTGCTAAATGACAGTCAGCTAAAATACAGATTCTTATCAAGAGATCCCTGCATGATGACAGCAGCCACTGACCTGTCCTGCTGGTGAATAAGACCTTCTATATCCTACCAAAGTGCTGCAACATCAAATGTGCAAAAGAGCACTGGAATTCACTTGGTACATCTCTGTGAAGGAAAGATGCCATGGATGGCATACAGCATCACTATTACTGTTGCTAAACAGATGGAAAATAATTGTTTATGGAATTTGTGTTTTAATCGCATTAATGTATTTGGCAGGGAGATCCACCTAAGTACACAATTCAAAGCCTGCCTTTGATCTGGGCCCCTAAGGGGTATTTTCCATGACTGATAAACTGCTCCTCTGAGTTCATAGGCAAATGATAAAAGTGATAAGAAGAAGAAGAAGAAAGCCAGGCACCAACCTCCTGTTTGGGCATTTTGTCTCCTTGGAGAATCAGACAAGCTAGCCAGGCTTGCAGTCATGCTGACGACTCAGCACACATCTCACCCGATGATACACCCACGCAGGTCTCAATATGAATGCCCTCATCTCTCACCTCCCCCTTCTCCAGCTCCCTCCTCCCCTTGCACACAAACGCACACACATGCCTGATGCAAGAATTCATATGCTCTGTATTTTCAAAAGATTCCTACTGCCTTTTATATGAGCCAGTTTAGATGCTTATAAAGTATTTACCAGTAATAGCCCTTTTACACATATTTTCCCCCCTTACCCATCACACATTTCTCGGTTAGCACTATAACATGATGTGATAGAAATCAGAAGCTTTCCTTTTAATGAAAATGAATGTTCTAATTATGAAATATTTTGTCTTGTAAATATTCAGCAGCAGATCAGGCTGAGTGCAGCCATAGGCAAAAGCAAATGCTGTTAGCTTATCAATGTCCCCCGTACCGAGACCCAGAAAACAAAATCTAGTGTAGGAAATTTGATAGCTGCTGAAAGAAAAGGTTCTATGGATTCCCATTTCAGAAGCACAATCCCCATCTTTCCTCCTCTTGAGATGGTTGATCAGACACTTCCCTCCCTTCTCAGAATAAAGAGATCTGAGGAGGTTTTAAATTCTTGGATGGAATTTTTTGTTTGTTTGTTTGGTGGATTTTTTCTTCTCATTCTTTCTCCTCTGCAGAACACAACTAGTAAATGATTGGATCTTTGACAGAACAAAGGTATTTTTGATGGGCTCTGTAATCTAGTGCGCTAATGCGCCCAGTCCCCTCATTGTCTTGCTGTCTGATCCCATCCCTTCTGCCAGACAGTCACTGCAGGATGAGTCACTTTTAATGTCTGATAATCAAGGTGAATTTTCAAAAAGCTGCCATTTTGGAATTATGCACTATATCACAGTGTCAGGGAGGAGAGGAGGAAGGGTGAAGGAAAGGCTAAGATAGACACCTACTGCACATTCAGAGAACTGCAGGACATAGCCAGCTCTGTGCCAGACAAGATGTGTCTGGAGGGTCTAAGTCGATCAAGGCATCCATAATAAGGAGACTATGTTAATTATAAATTAAAAATAACTTCTGTGATAATGAAGATTATATGCACAGGAGAAAACGGTCTTATTTAAAACAGACTGGAGGGATGGAATTAAGCACCAGCCTTTTGGGGGTATGGATTCTGTACCTACTGAGTATAATGTGGTCCATTAAATAACCTAATACAAACTTACATTGGAAAAATAATACAAGTGAATCGTGGCTGTCTCCCCAGATGCCGTATTGTCTGCCGTCCTTATTTAAAGCAACATCAGCTGAGGGAGGTCACCTAACAGATGAATACAGCCTCCCTTCAACTAGGGAGACTGGATATTTCTGGAATCACTTAAAGGACTGAAACCATTTTCCCCCATGAAATGGCAAGGGAGATATCGGAAACCCGGGTAAACAAAAGCCAATCAAATACAGTATTCTTGCAGGACATCGGCTATTCAAATATGCATTGACCATTGTCTTCTTGAAGGTAATTAACTAAACCCACTGTTATGTTTTGTGGTTCTGGATTTTTTTTTAATTGCTGGCGTTGTATTTAATAGTAGGGTAGTTGAAGGAAAATGATGTAAGAATAGCCTGCTATTCCTGTTTGTTATTCAGATAAGGAATGCCTATAAATAGAACCAGGATGTTTTGACTAGGGAAATGCTGTGCTCATTATAGCTCGGAGATGCTGGGGTGTTTTAAGCTGAAGCTTCAAAGCCGGGTCCTGCCTTATAAAAGCACAAGGGTTTTCATGGCTGTTTCACTGGCCGGTCAGAATCTGCAGGTGCTTCATCGGTCCTGGGGGAGGGAAGGAATGACATTTCTGGGAATGCTACTTTTTTAAAACCATGATGAATGTTTACATATTTCCTCTAATAGAGGTATTTAAATACCTGCGTATCATCTTCAACACAAGTTATATTTCAGATTTTTATACCTTGTTATTGTCTTCCAAAGTTAACTAGTCCATTCTCTCCCCATTCTCCACTCCCACCTTCACTGCTATTATACACACATGATACACACACACAATAAACTGCAAAATAAGTGAAGAAATGAAAATATTTTACTACCATGCAACTATTCTTGTGTCTATAAAAGAAGACTAGACATAGAGAGAGAATATTTGAGATGGAAATGATCCCTTGGAGATCTTTTGGTACAACCCTAATTCAACTAAAACAATAGAGAAATGACTTGTCCTAGGACACTCAGCCAGAGAATGGCAGAGCATCCAGTTGTCTAACTGGCCGGCCGGCATGCTTTCCACAGCAGCATGCTCTCTTCCCATTAAAAGAATCAGGTCCCTGCAGCTTGGCTAAACAATGATTAATGCACAGATGTCACCATGAGAAAAAAGAAAAACCTGAGGAAGAGATAAGAATCATATACATTTTCAACCTTGATACAAAGGAATAAAATGGAAAATGGTATGAGATGAAGGAAAGCAAAATGTTAATAGAACATCTATCTAACAAAACGATATGCCTAGTCAGGAATTCTATTAGAAGGCAGAATTATCCTTTGAGGAAAATAGTAGAGACATTTGGAACTAGCCAAGAAAGCAAATGCTGCTTGCACACGTCACACTCCTTTATTTCTATTTTCATCTGAAATATTAGAATAATTCAGTCATATTTGAACATGGATTCTCACTGTAGTCTTAGAAATCCTGCCTGGCTCTGAATGACACAGCTGAAACTAGGACTAAACCAGCATTATTTCCTTCTCGTCTTCTAGAATTTAGATCCTTAGAGGTCATAATCCTGCCTTGCTCTCTGAGGAAAGGTTTACTTGACATGAACTGATCGGTATTTTTGCATCTAGAATTTCCTTTTTGTTATACTCTGTCTCTTGCTAGACTAATCTCTGTCTGAAATGTTCTGCACATTTTTATTAAAATATCTCCTGAGTGCTTGAGGACCCTGAGGTCTTTAGCATGAAACCCTTGTATCCTCAAGTATATCCCCTATTTTAATGTGAAAGCTGATGGATTTTCTTTGCAAACACAATGACAACAGGAGCATTCTTGGAGGTATTAGATAATGTAATGATAAATCAGACATTATTATAAATCAGAACAGGTCTTCCCAAATATCTCTGCTTTTCCTTTCAAAGGATCTAAAGAAAGGCTGCACTAAGAATTTAAAAGGAGAAAGTTTGTATCAATTGAGGATGTATTTTAGCATGGTGAAGAATCTTTGGTAGCTTAAAAAGGAGGATCAAAAGATCAGGTATTCTGTTAAAAAATATCAACAAATAAGATGGAGGGTGGAGATGTGAGGATCAACAGACAATGAAAGAGTTAAAAAAATTGTGATTCCTTCAAATATCAAAACAAGTGGGTTTTCATAGTCTCTCTGATCCTACTTTTTGCTTCTAGGGAAGAAGAAATTGAAGAACATATAATACATCTGGCTGGTGGGATAAACACAGAAACACGGGGGGTGTGTTTGCTTTGGGTAGCTATCATGAGTATTAAATGTGTGTCAGTGTCTTGTTAGGAATAGGGTTTCCCAACCTAAGCACTATTAACATTTTGGGCTGGATAATTCTTTGTTACAGGTAGGGAGCAGAGGCAAGAAGAGGTCTGTCTTATGCATTTTATGCTTGGCATCATCCCTGGCCTCTACCCGCTAGAGGCCAGTAATGCCCTCCCAAGTTCTGACAACTAAAGTGTCTCCAGACATTACCAAATATCCCCTAATTGAAAAACCACTGGAGTAGAAGGAATGGTTCTCATTTTGGAAAATAGACTCAGTTGTCCAGCATTTTGGAGACAGTCTTACTTATACAGTAAGACCCATGTTTCTGATGATATGTTCAAAACATGGTAGTCATCTCATGGTTCCCTGCTGTTGCCCATGGATTGCCTGATGGCCCGTTCTCCCAAAGAATTCAGAGCTCAAGATACCTGTAGTCGAATCTAGAGCAATGCATGTCTCCGAAGAGCTGAGCAATTGATTATTAACATACAGAGTTGATCAGGGTCAAATAAATACAAAGCTAGCTACACTTTTGAAGATATAATGTTAACAAAACCTTTTGAAAGAAATCAAAGACCTAAATAAATGGTCATGGATTGGAAGATTTAATATTAAGACTGCAACACTTTCCAAAGAGCCAACATAGATTTTTTAAAATATGACTATTTGAGACAAAAATGACATTGAAATTCCCAGTCTTCTATAGAAAGCAGGCCAAGCCACTCTAGAAAGCACATTTTTCCATACCCTTTTCAGATGTGGCCAAGGAGGATAAAGGGGGGAAAATGGGGCCTCTCAGAGTCATGGAGAACATTGAACTGTCCCTACCTCTAAGGGAGCCCTTACCATGTCATCCCACAAAGATTTCAGAATTGCTATGAATCAGGAATGCTGCATTATTTCCACTTGCCCTTTCTAAATGGGAGCATTTACTATAGTTACCCAGGCCCTCTACCACCACTATCTGATGAGCTTGTCAGGGACCTATCAGTTCATAAATGAATGGATCAAGAAAAGCCATGTGACTTCTCTTTAAGGTTTAAGCCAAGTACAGCCCATCTTCTTCATCCATTATTTTTGCATTTTTGTGGATCCCTCCAGTGCTTATTCAAAATGATCCTCCTTGAAGGAGAATTTTATTAGGTGGATCAGGCTCAGGGATAGGAGTGTAGAAAGGTATACAGATAGTTTTTAATGGAGGGAAGATGTTTTAACCTATGTCCTTACAAGTGAGAAACTTATATACACATACTTAACTGAAGGTGAATTAGACGTTATGTTTCCCCTTAGTAACTTCTAGTAATGATTTGCCTTAAGATTTTGGGAGTCACTTTACCAATATAAATTGCTTTGTAACATTTTATATTCTCTTACCACAATTCTACCTGATAGAGTTGATCACTCTGTCATCTGTACAACATCTGTACCTTGTACAAATTTCTATTTCTGTATATCTCCCACCATTTTATAATTATTTGTATATATGTCTGCCTCTGATGCTAGACCACAAAAACAAAAACAGAATTTTGTCAGGCTTGTATCGCCACTGTTCAGAACATGTTAGATATGTGCTTGCCATTGCGAACTCTCACTTCTGTGGGACTTCAGTATTTCACCTTCTCGAAGGTTACTTCCCTGAAGTCTTGTCTCCTCCAGACTCTGTGTGTCAGTCCCCTCAAATTATAGGTTTATGTATAAATTAATGCATTTATCCTCTTTTTGCATTATATCCATTTCCTTATTTCTAAAGTTATCACTAAGTATCATTTCACCATAGACCATATGAGAAACCGCCCATGAGAGTCACATTAAATGTGACTCCTAATAAGGTTTCAAAGTCACAGTATGAGGAAGGCTTATCTCTGAACAAGGCTTCTGTGTCCTTCACTATCTCCTGGAGTTTGCTCAAATTCGCATCTATTGAGTCAGAACAAGATTTTAAAGGTAAGAAATAAAAATCTCTTCCCATCCTTTCTTTTTACTATCCCTCCTTCTTCAATATTTCTTAGCCCTTTGAATAATAATAAAACAATAGTAGATGTGAGAAGCTGAGATCTTCCCTCTGCTGTTTGAACACAGACTATGCAAGTGTTTTCAGAGAGAGACAGCTGCCCTTGTATTTTGAATAAGGAAAACAAGAAGCCTGCTTATAGCTTATGCTTGATGAATATTTATTGTTCAATACAGGCCAAAGAAATCTGCCCTATAACTAGTGTTATCACTGTGACTATCAAACCAGACATGGTGATAATTAATTGAGATCTGGGTGGGATGGAGGGACATTCTTAATGGTTGATTGAAAAATCCATCACTAAACAATACAGTCAGCATTATAGCCATAGCTTATATATTTCTGATGAGAGTGTTTAATCCACACAGGCATTGTTTTCCTAGAGGTTGACTTGAAGCTCACTGTATTGATAGGTATTTTCTCATAAAGATTTGCCAACTTGACCTGACCAGAGATGGACGTTTTCCAAGACCCAAATAGCCCAGATGTTTTTAGATTTGAAAGAAAGATGGTTGCTGTTTTGTCGCTAAGTCATGCCAGACTGTTTGCAACTCCATGGACTGTAGCAGGCCAGGCTTCCCTTTCCCCCGCTATCTCCCTGCTCAAATTCATGCCCATTGAGTCAGTGATGCTATCTAACCATCTCATCCTCAGTTGTCCCTTTCTCCTTTTGCTTTCAATCTTTACCAGCATCAGGATCTTTTCCAAAGACTCTTCACCTCAGGTGGCCAAAGTATCGGAGCCTCAGCATCAGTCCTCTCAATGAATATTCAGGGTTGATTTCCTTTAAGATTGATTGGTTTGATCTCCTTGCAATACATGAACATTAATTAACAGATTAATGTCTTCCCAAGAATATATCTTTGTGATAAAAGTCTTTGCCATTTATCTTGAATAAACCCTTCAAAACAGTGCTACTCAAAATATGGTCCATGGACCATTGCCAATCAGTGAACAGTGTTAATGATTCATGATCTCATAAACACAAAAATTAAGAATAAGAAAACTTAGGACTTCCTTGTTGGTCTGGTGATTAAGACTTCACCTTCCAAGGCAGAGGACGCAGGTTCCCAGGTTCCCAGTTGGGAAGCGAGGATCCCACATGCCTCTCAGTCATAAAACCAAAACATAAAATGGAAACAATATTGTAACAAATTCAATAAAGACTTTAAAAATGGTCCACATTAAAAAAAAGTTTTAAGAAAAGAATATGAAAATTTTTTAGCAGCTTGACAGAGTAGTTTTATGTCTGGGTAATATAGTCATAAAAATAGACATGGTATTTTATTTCTTTATATATCTCAGTTTTCTATTATTAATTTTATTGTGTTTTTTAAAAGGATTAGTTTATGATGATTTGGATATCTTAAAAAACTGTTCTTTACCACAGATAGTTTGGGAAACATAAAAATACTATGTCTCATTTCTACTAGTTTTTAAGTCTTATTTGCTTTATTCCAATCTCCAGACTTCATTCCATTTTGTAGTCTTTGCTATTTCCTCTGAACATGCTAAACTTGGATGGTTTCCTCTTTTTAACTTGCGGACAGTAGATGTGTTATAGGCTCGAGGTACTGGTAACATCCTCACTTAAAGCCCTTAGTATTTGGGGGCTTATTGTGGTTATAAAACTGAAAAAGACCCCTGCCCATCTCTTTAACAAGGTATTTATCACTTTGGGATAGAAAATCTGTTCCTGTTTGTTGTGACTTTGGATCCTGGAATTATCAAGCTATAATAGTCTTTAGTAAATGATCCTTTCCCTGCCATGTTCACGAAGACCCTGTGGCCCTTGCAATGCTGGAGAAGTTCATCTTAATCCACCATGCCCTTCCAATGTTACTAACCTCCACATCATCTCTGTACAATCCAATAAATGTCGGTTCTCCATGAGTATTATTTCAAGTGAACTGATATATTGTTCATTGTTATATTTCATTTGATTCCTGTGCTGCGCAGTCAACCTGTCTCCAGGAGAACTATGTTTAACTGATTATGTCTTAACCTATGACATCATATTTTTTAAAGAACATGATTTGAAGACATTGATATCTATTGCCGTTTACAGCTCCTTTTCATCCAGATTGATTATATGCTCATGACAGGGATGTGAGTGATAGAGTGGAGAGAGCAAGACCAGAATCAGGGAGACCAGTTGGAAGGTTACTGCAATAATCCAGGCAAGAAAAATAATGAGAGACTGGCCCAGGACAGTGACAGTGGTGATGGAGAAGAAAGAATGAGCATGAGAAATATTTAGGCACAAGAGGATTTGGTATCTAATTAGATATAGAGGGTGAGAACAAGAAAAAGGTGATGATGACTCCCCAGTTTTTGCTTGGGCTACTAAATAGATGGTGATGAGATAGGAAGACAGGAGGAAGAACAAGTTTGTAGAAATATGGGGAGAGAAGAGGTGATGGATTCAGCTTTGAGTGTACTGAGTTTACCAGTGTGACATCCAAGGAGTTGGATATATGAGTCTGCACTCAGGAGAAATCTGGGCTACAGATTTTAATTTTTGAAGTCATAAGTAAGTAAAACTATGGAATTGAATGAGAACACAGAGATGTGTAACATTTTAAAGTGTCTTAAAACAATTTCAGTTTATTCAATTTTCCCTTAAAACTTAAGATTATAATTATAGTTTCTCTATCTTCCTCATGATTAAATAGGATAAACCAGTTATAGCCTAATAGCTTACATATGGGCATTATGGAATTCTATGAAAAACAAAGCTAATCAAGGAGATCAGTTTCATTACTTCCTAAACTTGGAGCGCTACCTTCCTTTTGCTGTAGTCCAGATTATCCAACTCCCCCTCATCCAGCTCCCCTCATTAACAAGTAGTAAAAATTACACAAATCTATGTATGTGCATGTGTGCTTAATCCCTTCAGTCCTATCCAACTCTTGGCAACCTTGTGGACCGTAGCCCACCAGGCTCCTCTGTCCATGAGATTCTCCAGGCAAGAATATTGGAGCAGGTTGCCATTTCCTCATCCAGGGGATCTTCCCAGCCCAAGGAACAAACCCATGTCTCTTATGTCTCCTGCACTGGCAGGCAGGTTCTTTACCTGCCTAGCATTACCTGGGAAGCCCACAAATGTATTAGGATTTTGTGTGTGTCAGCCTATTTAATTCAATTTAATCATCACATGACACCCACTCCCACAAGAGATATCAATAAGCCCATATTACATGGGTGAAAAGTGGCTAAAGTCACCATACTTTAGCATTGTGAGTGTCCAGTCATCTGATGAGGTGAGCTATTGGACAGCAACATATTTAGAACCCTGTTCTGTACTGGTTATCCCAAATGCTGGTACCTCTGTCTGGCATCAGAAACAGTCAAAAAATTTTGCGGTTCAGACGTTGGCTTCTTAACACAAATAGGAGATATTAATGGACACAGGAGAGAGAGTTGTGTTCCAAATGAGTATCTTACCACTTTTTTTCAATAAAACTTACCAAAAGTGTCTCAAGAGACATGGAAACGTTCACCCCTTTTCACCCAGTAATGCTGCTTCTGCAAAACTATTCTAAGGAAATAATCAGAGAAGCACTCCAAAATTTATTCATCACAAATAATTTTAGTGAGTATCTACCAGTTCCAGACACTATGCTGAGAACTGGGAATACATCTCTGAGTAAGACACAGTCTCTGTCCTCTGAGAGTTCAAAGTTCAGAGCATCAGGGGATGTGGTACCCACAATGATAGAGAACTTGGCTGGGTATCATGGGGACAGGGAAGAGGGGGATCTCACCAGCCTGGGGCAGAGAAGGCTTCCTGGAAGAAGTGATGTTTTGGGTTGAGTTGATCCTTTGGAAGATGTCAGGTAAGGACATTCCATTGAGAAACAACAACATAAGCAAAATGCTAGGAGAAAAAACTACATCAGGGTCTTTCAGGAATGGACAGTTTGGTGATGTCATATACTATGTTCTGGGGCCTCACTTTCACTCTGTAGGTCAGAGGTTCTCCCAATGTGTCCAGAGTAATCCTAGTGTTTCTCAGGAACTTCAGGGACCTTTCTTAACAGGGAGGTGGGGCAGGGGGGCAGGGGAATTGGTCCAGGCTCTGATTGTCACCCCTAGTCCCTAGGAAACTTTACTTAAGATATTTATTTATTTACATATTTTTAATTTGTTTATTATTTATTTTGGCTGCCTTGAGTCTTCATTGCTGCATTGGGTCTTCATTGCTGCGCATGCGGGGGTGGGGGGCACTACTCTCTAGTTACGGTGCATGGATCTCCCATTGCAGGGGCTTCTTTTGTTTCACAGCACGTGGGCTCTATGCACTTTGGCTTCAGTAGTTGTGGTGCATGGGCTTAGTTGCCCCACAGCTTGTGGAATCTTCCTGGACCAGGGATCGAACCCACGTCCCCTGAATTGGCAGGTGGATTCTTTTTTTTTTTTTTTGACAGGTGGATTCTTAACCACTGGACCACCAGGGAAGTCCTACTTAAGATATTTAAAAGGTTTCCACTGCTGAAAAGAAAGTTGGAAACATTTGATGAGTTATTGGAGATCTTTAAGCAAGAACGTGACCAGAACAGAGGTACATTTCAGGTAGATGACATTGATGGCTATGAAGACACTACCTATCTCATATTTATTTATAACTAGAAACACTCTAAATGGCCAATAATGAGTGTGTTAAAATAATAGCAATAATAAATAGCTACCGCTTGCTGAATGCTTACTATGTATAGGCACAATGCTAAGTGTATGTATACTCTAAACCTTTTAACCTTGATAGAAATCACATAAAGTGAATATTATCAATATTTTGCAGATGTAAGAACTGAGGCTTACCGAGGGTATGTAGCTGGTTTTGCATCACCCAGCTATTAATGGGTGGGGTCAGAATTTCATTCTAACTCATAAGGGCATGCCATTCTGCCTCCTGAGCTACGATAAATCTACATAGATAATATTATTCAACCCTTTAAAATCAAGTTTTCAAGGACTGTTCAATTATATGGAGGAAACATCTATAGAATAATGTCAAATTAAAAAAACTCAAATACAAAAATATAGAATCACTCCAATTTTATTAAACATATTAAAGTGTTCAAAACATTTATCACCAAGTATTTGAACTGTAGATAATTTTAACTTTTATTCTTCTATTTTTCTTCCAAATTTTCTAGAATGAGTGTATGTTTCTTTTATCCTTAGAAGCATAACAAGTTTTATAACTTATTCAAGGTGAATTGCTGTCATTACGCATTCTCACCCCGGACTCAAGAGGAGGGATCCGTTGCTTCTTTAACACATCCTTCAGAACAACAATGCAAACTATCATGTGAGCAGGATGTAAGGGACATCGATCTATGCTAATCACTAGTCATATAACCTTGACGTTAAATTCTCTGGATCTCAGTTTCTTTGCCTGGAAAATGAGAAAGTTAAGCTGAATAGCCTTTACAATTCCTGTGCATGTGTGTTTGTTCATGTCCAACTCTTTGCAACCCCATGGACTGTGGCTTGCCAGGCTCCTCCGTCCATCGGATTTTTGAAGCAAGAATACTGGAGTGGGTTACAATTTCCTCCTCCAGGGGATCTTCCTGACCCAGGAATCAAACCCTTGTCTCCTGGGTTTCCTTCATTTGCAGGTGGATTCTTTACCAGCTGAGCCACTAAATTTCATAGCTTTTTTTTTAGTACAAGTGAAGTCAAATGGGAGCATAAAAGTAACATATTAAATTCTTTTTGCTTTAGTTATATTTTCATGGTCATTTAGGGTGGCTTCTTTGAGTCTTGGCTATCTGGTATTATAATAGTATGCTCAGATCCATATTAAGCACCACTCCATGCTTTCACAAACATTTTTCTCATCTCATCTTCACTAACACCTTTCGAGGTGAGCATTATTATCCCTATTTTTGCTGATGTAGATCAAGGAGCTAAGGAACTCACAAAAGGTTTTTCATGATATGGTGTGGCCAGATTCAAGCATAAATGCCTCTTTGTAAATTCCTAGAATTTTGTTCATTCAGACATGGAATCACTTGTTTCTTACTTTGTTTATCATTTCAATTGCCTACTGTATTGGTTATGGAAAACAAAGTTCCTGTCCTCAGACATTTTGTATTCTAAAAGAGAGACAAGGTTCTTTTAAAGAAACAATTCTGATATTAAAATTAAGAATGATATGTAATGGGGACAAATGGAGGCTTTCGGCGATGTCTCTATACCCTGTAGTGAGAAGCAAACAAAAGGACATTATTATTAAATTGCAAATGGGGGCAGAAACAGTCACTTGTCATTAGTGTCAAGGTCATTTTAATGAAAATTAACCCCAGAAATGCTTGACTAAGCAGAGGAAACCAAGGGATCATTTGGACCTTGACAGAACCAGGGCAGTTAAATCTTCCCTACCTGCGTATGAGCTTAAGAGACTCAATCAGTCCAAAGTCACTGGCCATGCTAATCGCTCTAATTATTATTGTAGGAAATAATAGATAATACCTATAAGGTATAAAAGAGAGCCACAGCCCAGAATAATCTTGTAAACAAAGAACTCCCAGAGGAACACACAGACGGTGCTCACAAAGCCTGGACCAGCCCAGATGGATAATAAAGCATAAAAACATGTAGTTTGACAGAAAGGATGGATTCCGTAGCACAGGGTGTAGTCTCCTGCTGGGAATGACCCTGTTCAGTGAAAACACAGCACTGACAGGAAGAAATTGGGTAGGACGTTTCAGAGAGTCATTACTGATAGCTTAGAGACACTTTGGCCCCTGAAGATTGACTCTGTGTGTGTGTGAATACATGCATGTGCACACATGCGCGTGTGGCCTCAGGTAAAGGAACAGAATGTGGTAATTTGCTCATCTGCAGCCCACCTTATTTCTTGAAATGTGACCACTCACCTAGCATTTATAGGCAATATGAAGAGGATTACATCCAACTAAGAGTTTCCAGGATTTTGTGAAGGGCTGTCAACTTCCTAAATTCCCCCCTGTTGTGAGATGAGACAGTGAGCCAAGGTGGTAAGCTTGGTCTTGGAAAGTAAGTGAAAACAAGGTGTTTTTTGTGTGTGATTAGCACCGATTTATCATCTGTACATCATTCGATGCATGGGAAGGATGTGTGGTTTATCATCACTTCTCTAGTCAGTTATCTTCTTCTAGATAAAGAAGTAACTATTGTGAAGTGCTCTAGTTCTTTGAGGAATGTCAATATGTGGATAAAATATGATGGATAAAAGAGCCCTGGACCAGAAGTAGGAAGTTGGCCTCAGCTCCACACCATGTCTCACAAGTAAATTAACCTACAGGTGCCATTAATCCTCCATTATCAAGAGCAGAACTATGTGTTTATTTGTATAAGTAACCCAAAAAAATGAGATAATATGCCAAAGCACTTAAATTTCACTGTAAGTAAAGTATAACAAAATTTTAAAGAGTCCTTACTATGTGCAAGGTACAGGTTCAGTGAGAGACACAAGCTAAATATGGTTCATAACTTTAAGAAGCCTGGAATCTAGTGAGGTGACAGACCAATGCACATACTACAACTAATTGAGGTGTAAGAGACATTGTGATTATCGTTCTGAGAAAGTTTATTCTGTCGTGCAACAAGTATTGGAAGGCATTGTGCACACTCTAAAAATAAACTACTTCTTTCTGAGGTTGGGAGAGGCAAAGTCATATAGCTTTAAGGAAATGAGCATTTGGACTGGAGTTTGAAGAAAAGATTAAAATTTATTAGCCAGAGGTGAATTGTGGCAGTGTGACAAAGATAACGGGGGAGTGAAAGGCATGGGAAACATACTGGGTGTTTGGGGGAATAATGAATGGTCTAGTTGGGCAAAAGTCAAAAACGTGCAATTAGCAAAGGAGGAAGCAGTGAGAGAGAAAAAGATCACTAGTGGCTAGATTCAAGGTGAGCAAGTTGAAAAGCTGGAATTTTATTCTGTAAATATCAAAGGCTTGTACCTATGCTATAGGACAATATGTCTGTCAATGGAGTAAAGCACGGGAGACTGGAGGAAAGTCAGTAGAAGGTTTTTGTAAGAGCTTAGATAGGAAAGAGCCAAACTCAGGCAGAGGGGGATCAAAAAGAGAGATGGATGTAGAAGATATGGGGAATGCAGAATCCATAGAATATGATACCTATTCGGACATGGGGCCAAGGAGAAGACGGAGTTGAAGACAATACTTCTCAAATAACTGTTTGCTTTTTTTTTTTTTTAAGTTTCAGAGATCTCAGTGTAGTACCCTTCCATGGCTACCATGGCATGTGTGCTTACTTCCTTTCCGCTGTCAAATTCTGTCAATTGGAAAAGATGTGAAGCGACTTCCCTGGCAGTCCAATGGTGAAGACTCCATGCTTCCACTGCAGGGGACCCAGGTTCAAACCCTGGGTCCCACATGCTGCGTGACCAAAAAAAAAAAAAAGCTGGAATGGATGTGAAATTCATTCTGCTTGATAGGAGCTTACAATGCTACTCTTCCCAGGTATTTCTCCTTCAACAAATTTCTAAGTTTTAAAGTAGAGATTTGTTGTTGTTCAGTCACTCAGCCATGTCCAACTCTTTGCGACCTCATGGACTGCAGCATGCCAGGCCTCTCTGTCCTTCATCTTCTCCCTCAGTCAGTCAATTCTGTCGCTCAGTCATGTCCAACTCTTTGCGACCCCATGAACCACAGCACACCAGGCATCCCTGTCCATCACCAACTCCCAGAGTTCACCCAAACTCGTGTCCATTGAGTCGGTGATGCCATCCAACCATCTCATCCTCTGTCATCCCCTTCTCCTCCTGCCCTCAATCTTTCCCAGTATTAGGGTCTTTTCCAATGAGTTGGTTCTTCGCATCAGGTGGCCAAAGTATTGGAGTTTCAGCTTCAACATCAGTCCTTCCAATGAATATTCAGGGTTGATTTCCTTTAGGATTGATTGGTTTGATCTCCTTGCAGTCCAAGGGACTGTCAAGAGTCTTCTCCAACACTGCAATTCGAAAGCATCAATTCTTCAGCATTCAGCCTTCTTTATGGTCCAACTCTCACATCCATACATGACTACTAGAAAAACCATAGCTTTGACTATACAGACTTCTGTTGGCAAAGTAATGTCTCTGCTTTTTAATACACTGTCTAGGTTTGTCATAGCTTTTCTTCCAAGGAGCAAGTGTCTTTTAATTTCATGGCTGCAATCACCATCTGCAGTGATTTTGGAACCTAAGAAAAATAAAGTCTGTCACTGTTTCCATTAGTTCCCCATCTATTTGTCATGAAGTGATGAGACTGGAGGCCATGATCTTAGTTTTCTGAATGTTGAGCTTTTAGCCAACTTTTTCACTCTCCTCTTTCACTTTCATCAAGAGGCTCTTTAGTTCCTCTTCACTTTCTGCCATAAGTGTGGTGTCATCTGCATATCTGAGGTTATTGATATTACTCCTGGCAATCTTGATTCCAGCTTAGAAACCTTTAAAAAGGAAATTTCTAACAAAAGTATTTTATTTTCAAGTTTCATATTTTTCAAACTTTGCTTTGGTCCAGGCCTTCTTTATTGCCAAGGGTTATATTAAAAATATTGAATAACTTCTTACAGCAGTCACTGTTCATGGTCCATGAAAAGCACAATCAAGGGCAACTGTTAGGAACATATCAGAACATTCGGCTGAGTGTCAGCTTGGATATTGGCATCTTTGGCATTGTTATTAATACATCCTTACAAATAAGGATGGGCCAACAGGCCAACAAGTCAAGAATTCTACAAATCTTTTGAAAACTAAATTAAAGCCAAATGAAAAATAAACAACAATTGACTGCGGTGTTACTGAATTTCCAAAGCCTACTTTCCAAAGCCTAATGCCAGTCCACTAACTAATCATCCCATTTCCCAGGCAAAGTAGAAAGGAATTGTGAAAATTCTGTGACATGACGTACCTTCTCAACCGTAATCTTTCTCCCCTGTGCATGGGTTTTCCCTCGCGCCCACCCCGCACCCCCGCCAGTACCTGTGAGACGCTTTGGAGGAGAAGAAGCAAAGCTGCCTCTTGTTCCTTGCCCTCCTGCATTCCACACTTGATTCTGCATCCTGGAGCAGCAGACTCTGGGCCCAGTGAGGCTGTCTGGCATGACAGGCTAGCCCGCCTCTGATTATCCACTCAAGATTATTCACTCCCTCTCTTATTTGAAAGACCCAAATAATTTTAAATACCACCCATAAGGCTGCAGCTGTCCCCAGAAATGGAGTTCTGATTAAATTCCCACTGCTTCCTAAAGAGCCAAGTTAAATGTCACCTCTAAATAATAACTGCTGACATTTACTCAGTGCTTACTCTGAGCCAGGCACTTTGCTAAAGGTTTCTAATGGATTTTCTAATTTCATCCTCAAAATAAATCCCTAGGTTAAGTACTAGTATTATCCCCATTGTACAGATGTGGAAACTGAGATGTTAAATGACTTACCCAAGGTCTCATAGTCAGTAAGGGGGAGATCCAGCAGTCCAACGCCCGGGCCCTCAGTGCTGGTACATGGTAGGCATTCAGTCAATGACCCAAATGATAGACAGCCTCTGCTTCCCTTTGCAGTGTTCTCAAAATGTCCTTTGTAGCATCCCTCACATTTGCAATGACTTATTCAGTGCTTGCCTTTCCAAACTCAGCAATGCTCCCATTATTATCCCGCAAGACCTGGGACCATGCCTGGCATATTGTGGGTGTGCAATAAATAATTGTGGAAGGAGAAGATAAAGGGAGGAAGGAAGGGAAGAACAAAAAGCCTTTCTAGTTTGAGGGTTGAAAAACACAGTGACCCAATATGTACTTTTGGATGAAAAGAAGCTGTGTTACTGAGGGCTGCCCAGGTCTTAGATTTAAAATACCAGGGTTGCAATCCCAACTCTGCCATTTCCTGACAAGTAACTCCCACACATCGAGCTTTACTCTAAGCCCTGTTTCTACATCTTGTAAAACGGTTTTCTTCTTTGGATATATGAAAGTTAAATGAAATCACATACATCAGTTGAGACCAGCAAGGTGCCCGCTACTCAGTAATCTTTGGTTGTATTGTTGAATAGAGATACACAGAAGGGATTGACATATTTCACCTCATATAACAGACCATGTAGTCATCATTGATACATAACATATTGCAGGAGACCAATAACTGTTTTGAGTGATTAGGCCAAATGGCTATATGTCTAAACATTAAAGTATGATATATGCTAGTATCATCAGGAACATCTACTTTATGTCTCAATGCCATCTTTACGGGATGTGGATTTGTTTATATTTATAATGCAAATGTTCAGTGCTCTTCCTGTTCAGAAGAGTTCAAATGTCCGTTGTTTTTTCTCCCACCCTCTACCCTGTCCTTCTTGCCTCCCAAGCAAACATATGTATTCCTTCCCCATGCTCTCCCCCCACAACACCCTTCATCTGCCTGTCACTTTTCAAAGACAAGCTCCTCAGAATGAAATCTCTGCTTTCTTTGTTTTCCTGGTTTCCATTTTGTATCCTAAAATATTCACTTCAAGTTCCGCTTGACAGACGTCCCTAATCTAATCTCCACGTCTGCTTTCTAATTTTCACAGTCAGGATAAAACAAATAGGTTGGAGTTAATTGCCGGAGCAGCGGGCTGGAGCTCTGAGCTGTGATTTATGAGCTGAGTGCAGGCGCTCTGCAACACATTTTTCTTAATTTATTTTTAATGAGTCTCTCAATTAATTTTCTTGGAAACATCTTAATGATGTTGGAGGCGGGTGTTAATGAGGTCTGCACCAGCTCCTAATTCTGCATATTTTAAAGTGCCTAATGTCATCTTGCACCCTTTCTTTCCATTTTAAGAGGACTTGAGGGAGGGGGAAGATTATTGTTGAATGGAGAATTCTCACTCTTCATGCCTCAGTCTTGGCTTAACCTCTCAGACTTTATGGGTTTATGGTGTGTCTCAGAGTAATTCCGTGCTTCCTGCTCCCCTCCCTAACCCGCTCTGGGCTCGCTGAGTCTGAGAAGCCAGTGCGGGGAAAGGGGGAAATGACACAAGCCCCGGGAAACTGCGAGTTCACCAGAACCATCAGTGGGCCTTTGAGGATGTCCAGAGGTGACCTAATCTTTCCTAAAACAGGCGGGGGAAGTACCAGTGGAAGAAACTCAAGGGATATCTTATTAGCATCTAGCCATTTGTTCAGAGAACCTGATCCCTCCTAAATGTCTCTGCAGAGCTTGGGGCACCAGACCAGCTCTACATCCTTCGAGACCCAGAGCAAACTACCTGCGTACAGTCTGAGCCCTCTCAACTGCCTTTCAACTTCAAAGGCAGTCTCCACTCAGTTCTCATTGGTCTTCGTTATGTATTTTCTAGTTAGAACTTATTTTTCTGATTAAACACTCATTAAGTGCTTGTGATAGAAAGTTTGGGAAACGTGAAAGAACAGATCAAATAAGGAAAACCTCATTCTAGTGCTGAAAAACAGCCACTATTAAAACGGTGGTGTTTCCTTCTAGACGTTATTTTTTTTTTTCTATTCATAGGCCTTTAGTTGTATTTTATGCAGTTGTGATGTTACTGAATATCATTTTTTCCCAGTTAACATAATAATATAAGTAACAAACTTCTTTCAAACATTGTTTTTAACGACTGTTTAATATTCCATCTAGCAGATTTGTCATAATTTACCAAAATATTCTGCTGCAACTGGGCCTCTAAGCTAATTCTCAAACTGTTATCACACGTACTATTGTGATAAATATCTTTGTACGGAAGATGCTTTATAAAATTATGGATTATTTCCTTTGGAATTGCCTGAGGAATTACTGATTTAGAGAATATAATCCTTTTTAAGACTCTTGATATATACTTCCAAATAACTTTCCAAAGAGGTATGACATTTACTTCCACTAGTAATACATGAATGTGTCTATTTCTTCAATCTTGCAACAGAGTAGAGTATTACAGCTGTAAAAAATCTTAACTTATCTGGCAAATTTAAATGCGTTTCTTTAGTTTCTCCACCAGGTTTGCTAATTTGGGTAATGTTTCAGTTAAACTAAAGACTGCTTTTACTAGGGGACTTCCTAGACTGTGAACCCCTATGCAGCCAAGGTTCTCCTCATGACATGTAGTAAAGACTCAAGAAATGTTTGTTGAACCAACCTATCCATGAAATGGAAAGTTGAGGATGTTTCTCTGAGTGCCCTGTTTCCACCCATGTGTGCCCAATGGCCTCTCCAGTTCGGTTTTTCGAAACTGGAATGCATGTCTCCTCACACAGCTTTCCCACCTTGAGGAAAGGTGGCCCCCCGAGCCGTTCCCAGAGCTCCAGACACAGGAGTCTTCTACAGTGCAGCCCTGTTCACACAGCCCCCAGTACACGCACACTCAGTCAGCCAGCCCTGTGGATGTGATGTATCTCCCCACAGGTTCACGACTGCCTCTTCCCCTCCATTCCCACAGTCCTGTTTCATACCCCTGTCTCTCACCTAGACTAGTGCTGTCTCTCACCTCCCAACTGTCTTCTGCCTCCAGTTTCCCTCAGCATTTTAGCCTTTAAAGTGCTGACTTTTCCAACACAAAAACCCTACAGAGATTCCCTCCTGGTATGTAGAGCATAGTCTGATATGTCTGTGTCAGTAGGGTCTTTCATGCAATTTGGTCCCCTAATACATTATGCATTTCTCAATGCATAACTGTATTCAGGCCATTTGCTATGCCTGGGATGCCCTTTTTGCACTCCCCACATAGCAGTTCCATGTCACCCCTCCATGAAGGCTTAGTCACCACCTTGGTAACTAAATGTACATTCCTTACTCATGGTAGATGCCTAGTGAATGTCTGGTGAATGAATAAGGCATCTGTAGAAATGTGTTTCCGCCCAAACTGTTACCCACTGTACTTTCTGGACTGTTTTACACTCTAGGTTAGATGTTTATATTTGAAATTTTAAAGGATCCTTTAACCTGGGGTTGGATGTTTATATTTAAAAATTTTAAGAACTCTTCAGCCTGGGGAAAGAAATAGTTTCTCAGGGCATTTCTGTTTTCTGGTAGACTCCATTGATTTATTGCTAGACATTTCTTAATTTCCGTTATAGTACCTTTAGAGTGCTTTTCTGACTGATTACTTGTGCTTAGTGTAAGTATTGATAGAATATTCCCTGAGAAAAGATCACAGATTCTAACTTTAAGGGATAATTGGTTGAGATAAGATTTGTACCCAGATTCATACTTTAATATCTAGTGGTCTTATCATTAAAAGGGGGCTTCCCAGGTGGCAATGGTAAAGAATACGCCTGCCAATGCAGAAGACACAGGAGACGTGGGTTCAATCCCTGGGTCGGGAAGATCCCCTGGAGGAGGAAATGGGAAAATCCACTCTAGTATTCTTGCCTGGAAAATCCCAAGGACAGAGGAGCCTGAAAAAGTCTTCGCTGGTGGTTCAGTCAGTAAAGAATCTGCCTGCAATGAAGGAGATCACCTCCAATGCAGAAGACCCAGGTTTGATCCCTGCGTCAGGAGAAGGAAATGGCAACCTACTCCACTATTCTTGCATGGGAAATGCCATGGACAGAGGAACCTGGTGGGCTACAGTCCTTGGAGTTGCAAAGAGTTAAACATGACTTAGCAACTAAGCATGCACAAATAGTTAAAACAGAGTCTTTCAACATTATCTTAAAGCTGAAGGATTTCTTTAAGCCTCTGACCAATAGCAACAATTTACCTACAACTGTGAGATTATGGTCTTTGAAAAATGAATTAATACTAAGTGAAACTCTGACATCAGAGACATCATTTTTTATATACTTTTAGTTCTGGATTTATAACTGGGAAAGAACAGAGATCACTAGTGGATGAAAGCCATAATGAACAGGCAAAGCTAATAGCAATAGTTTAGGATTTGATGTTGAAGATGACTGGCATTGATTATGTTTCATAACATTACTATTGCTTCAACATTGACCACTGTATTCTAGAGTTATTTTTAATTTGTTGTTGTTCTTCAGTCACTCAGTCACGTCTGACTCTTTGTGACCCCATGGACTGCAGCACACCAGGCTGCCCTGTCCTTCACTATCTCCTGGAGTTTGCTCAGACTTATGTCCATTGAGTCGATGATGCCATCCAACATCTCAGCCTCCTTCTCCTCCTTCTCCTCCTGCCCTCAATCTTTCCCAGCATGGTCTTCTGGTTTATTTGCTTCCCTTTCATTTCCACGAGCCAATAATTTCCTAGATATGATTTTCAACCAGGCCTCATAGCTCAGCTTCATTGTCCTCAACACCAGTCTCCATCAATTCAGAGGCACTGGCTTGAGACCATCCAGAACCATCAATGGGAATGCCATACCTTCAGTCTGGTCTTTGCCACAAGCTGGATTGTACTGTTCACCTGAGGGTTTTACCAGGTTCCATATCCTCTATTCTTGGGGTCTAAACGCAGTGACTTTTTTAAACCTTTGGCTATGCAAATGTCTGGACTCTTTTTATTCCCATTGATTTCTGTTTGTAGACCTGCCAAATCTCTCCTGAGCTCCTCTCCTTATAGTAACAGCTCAGCAAAAGAAGCCAATGAATATCAACACACATTACAAGTAGTCTGTTTTCTACACCCTCCCTCTAGAGCTGCCATGCTCCATTTTCTTCTAACATCTAGCATTAAGAAGTCTGGTCTTAGGACTTCCCTGGTGGTCCAGTAGTTAAGACCCTCTGCTCCCAATGCAGGGGACCTGGATTTGATCCCTGGTCAGGGAACTAGGTATCCTGCATGCTGCACAGTGCAGCCTTAAAAAAAAAAAGTGAAGTCTGATCTCTCATTCCTCTGTAAGTGACCTGCTTTTCCATCCCCTCTGGAAACTTTCAGGATCTTCTCTTTATCTCAGGCATAGTAAAGGCTAAACTTCATTTATTGGTCTGGATACTCCTTGTACCTTTCCAGCCTAAGATATATCACCCTCTAAATTAACTTTAGGCTGTGGCCTTCTTTATTTCATAAGTGAGTCATCTCATTTAGTCATATGCTTTTTAACTTCCAAAAATCATTGAATTTTCTTATCTGTTCAGTCACCTCTTTCACTGTCTTTCTATAGTGGATTTGTATCTTTTAAAAAAAAACTTCTGTACAATCATTTTAATAAGATCTCAGATGTAATCAGAGATAAACTCATGTAGTTAATCTACCATATTTAATCAAGAATCCTATATATCTTGTTTCAGGATTTAAGATCACCTTGGATGAATGGAATGCCATTTACTGAGATCTGGAAGGCTAAGTACTCTTTAGAGTGAGTGATGTGAGTGAGGGTATTCGTTAGGTAAAAGTGGTTCCTCGCTCCCAGGACAATCTTTCACCATTGAGTGACACAGTATAGAACATTTTTGCCTGCTTTCCTGGTGGCTAAGTCGGTAAAGAATCCACTTGCGATGCAGGAGACCCAAATTCGATCCCTGGGTCAGGAAGATCCCCTGGAGAACAGAATGACAACCCAGTCCAGTATTCTTGCCTGGGAAATCCCATGGACAGAGGAGCCTAGCAGGCTACAGTCCATAGGATCTCAGGAGTCAGACATGACGTAGCAACTAAACCACTACCACCACCAAGACAGTCATGAGCAGGAAACTGCTGACTGTGACCTAACTATTCTATTTGATACCTGAATCTTATTTAGTCCACTCCAGCCACCTAAGTTGATGTTTACGTGAACTTCTGATACCACCCTTAATGTGAGAGGAGATGAATACTTTTTTGCTGAGTTTGCTTTGCAGTGAGATTTACTTTCAATATGGCTACCATTTTCATAAAACACATTTTTTAGAAGATTGGATAGAGTATTTAGGTATTTCATAGTACCCTCTATACCAAAACATTTGTGAGAATCAAAATATTTAACACTTCAGCCTTTAAAAGAAAGAAAATTCTGCCACATGCTACAACATGGATGAACCTTGAGGACATTATGCTAAGTGAAATAAGCCAGTCACAAAAAGATAAATACTGTATGATTCCACTTAGATGAGGTACTTACAGTAGTCAAAATCACAGAGATGGAAAGTAGAATGGTGGTTGCCAGGGGCTGGAGGGAGGGGGAATGAGGAGTTACTGTTTAAGAGTATAGAGTTTCAGTTTTACAAGATGAAAGGAGCTCTGGAGATGGATGTTGGTGATAGGTGCCCAACATTATAAGTTTATTTAACACCACTGAACTGTACACTTAAAAATAGTTAAGATGGAAAATCTTCCAAGTTTTTCAAAACCAAGAAAAATTTGGAAAAATATTTAACACTAAGATTTATATTATATCATTATTAAATTCATATTATATCAATACTAAATTCACTCAGTAAATACTGATTGAATACTACTATGTACCTGGAACTATAGTGAGCATTGAGGAGTCAACAGTGAACAAAACAGACACAATCTCTTTCTTGCTGGAGCTTATATTACAGTCAAGAAAGATAAACTAAGTATTTAAAGTGAAACAGAATAAAGGAAGATGAGTAACTAGCATGCTATTTTGTAGGGTGATCAGGGAAATCCTCTCTGGTTATGTGGCACCTGAACAGACACCTTAATAATTGCCATTTCTTATACCATTTTTAAAGAGAATTTAACTGTAATTTAAGCAAACACCCCCCCCCCCACACACACACACACACACACTGAAGAACTATACTTGGAGAAAACTTTTAGATTTCGGTTACCCGTTGTTCCTACGGTTGATGTTTTTGCTATTTGAGTATTCACCTATGCATCCTCTTCTGCTTTTGTGTGTGTGTGTTAGTCAGTAATTTCATTGCTTATATTCACATTAATAATTGTAAATTCCTGACATAGACTGAAATTTTTATCCAAAGAAAACAATGGGCTTGAGTTGATTGTCTCTCACCCATGAGGACGAGGTGTCGTTTTCATGTTATCTATAAGGACACTGAAACCCAGAGACCTAAAATCACACAAGAAGTTTCTGGTGAAGCCACACGCAAACTTAAGCCCTCTATCTCCAAGTCCGGTTTGTCTCATAAGACTTGAGTCACCATGTTGCTGTGGGGATTGAAGGGACAGCTTCTCTGAAGGCACCTAGTATGCTTTTCAATGTATTGCGGAAATTATTTTTTCTTCAACATCTTTTAACTAATAACTGGCCCCTAGAGTGATAAAACCAGCCCTTATCACCACTCCCTCTCTAAAAAAGAACTTACATAGCAAAGGATTCACTTGGCAGGCATTTTTATTTCTTCTTTGATTGTTTCTAGCTTCTTCCAGCATATGGTAGTAGGTATCTCGGTAATCTTGGGGGGCATGAGGTGCCACTGGGAAGAGTTGGCTGCTGGGTGTAACACTGACCATGCGACTAACTTACTGTGTCCTACAGCCTGTGAACTCCTGGAGAGCTTTGCTCCTGTTGTCACAGAAGACACTTTACCTCCTCACCACTTTGTTTTGCTTTGGATCGACCACTGGGAGACTCAGTAGCCATGGGAGTGAAATTGCCCCTGGTTTCCTCACAACCTGTCAGTCTTTGTTAAATCAGATAAGGCTAAAAAATGGATTCTTTTTTGTCCCTTTCCAAACGTGGCAGCTGTTTAATTTCAATTAGCGAAGCTTGAAAAAGAATATTATGCCAGGACTAATTACAGCAGGAAGGGCTCCTTGCTCACCTCCACTCCCCGTCTTGACTGAGGATCTGCAGTGTCCCCTAGCAGGGCTATGAAGTTTGGGTTCTGGGAAATTCTGATGCCTGGGGCTTTCATGTAGCTCTCTTTTCAAACAAGTGATAGTTCAGGAAGCACAGGCTTCCAGGAAGGATTCATTTAACTTTTAAAGTCTAGAAATTAGCTGTACAAATAAGACTCTTGTGTATACCCAAACACCAACTTGTTCAGGTCAAACTCTTGCTTTTTCCTTCTCTGTAAGTGGACTCTCTGCTTTCAAAGTTCCTCCTCTCCTGCTGGGGAACATTAACCTCCTTCTCCTCCATGAAACAAGTATTTGTTCTGGTCGATGCATTAGAATCTCTACCAAGAAACAAAGGAACCCTCTACCTACAACTTCTTACGTTTCATTGTATCTGTCAAAGGTCCCCGTGGGAAACAGAATTCACCACCCACCCACCCCCCCCTCAAATGGTACAGATGAAGAGAATTTAAGGAAGGGGTTACTGACAGAGGAGGGGACAGGATTAAAAGAACAGTCAAGGATAGGTGGGTCACCCAGAGACTAGTAACAGCAGGAAACTACTACTACCCCTAGTTCAGTTCAGTTCAGTCGCTCAGTCGTGTGTGACTCTTTATGACCCCATGGACTGCAGCACACTAGGCTTCCCTGTCCACCACCAACTTCCGGAGCTTGCTCAAACTCATATTCATAGAGTCAGTGACACCATCCAACCATCTCATCCTCTGTCTACTTACCTACTATCTACTACCTGTCTACCTACTACCTGTCTACCTACTCAATAAATGCTCTTACATTACTTGAGTATAATTATTATAGTGTTAAAAATAATTGAAAAAAGAGACATACTAGTTATTATTATTATTATTATAACATGTGTAATATATAGTGATATTTCTTCACTCATCCCTTTGTATCTGTGAGGGATTGGTTCCAGGATCCCTCACAGATACCCAAATCCACCTCAAGTCCCTGATAAAATAAGGTAGTATTTGCATATAACCTATGCACATCCTCCCCTATTCTTTATAGCAGTCCATCACCTTATTCACTTGGCCACCTCATCTCACCTCCCCTATATTTTAAATCATCTCCAGATCACCTGGAATACCTAATAAAATGTAAATGCAATGAAAATAGTTGTGAACACAATGTAAATGCTACATACATAGTTACTTTTTGGAACTTTCTGAAATTTTTGATATGCACTTGATTGAATGTAAGGATCCTGAACCCAGAGGATTCAGAGTGCTGACTATGTGTGTGTGTGTATGTATATTTATATATATAGTATTATTGAGATATAATTGATATATAATATTGTGTAAGTGTAGTAATTTGAAACACTTACATATTACAATATGATTACCACCATAGCATTGGGCTTCCCAGGTGGTGCTGGTGGTAAGGAACCCTCCTGCCAATACAGGAGACCTAAGAGGCACAGGTTTGATCCCTGGGTCAAGAAGAATCCCTGGAGGAGGATGTGGCAATCCACTCCAGTATTCTTGCCTGGAGAATCCCATGGACAGAGAAACTTGGTGAGCTACAGTCCATAGGGTCACAAAGAGTCGGACAAGACTGAAGCAACTTAATATGTACACGTATCATTATCAAACATCTCCATCTTGTCCCATAATGTTATCATTTCTTTTTTGTAGTAAGAGCATTTAAGATCTAGTTTCTTAGCAATTTTGAAGTATATCATATAGCATTATTAAGCATAATCCCTTTTCTTCTACTTATTTTACACTATGACAATTATTATTGTTCAGTCGCCCAGTCGTGTCCAACTCTTTGCAAGCCCATGGACTGCAGCATGCCAGGCCTCCCTGCCCCTCGCCATCTCCCAAAGTTTGCCCAAGTTCATTTCCATTTTATCGGTGATGCCATCCAGCTATCTGATCCTCTGATGCCCTCTTCTCCTTCTGCCCTCAATCTTTCCCAGCATCAGGGACTTTTCCAGTGAGTCGGCTGTTTGCATCCGGTGACCAAAATACTGGAGCTTCAGCTTCAGCATCAGTCCTTCCAGTGAGTACTCAGGGTTGATTTCCTTTAAGATTGACTGGTTTGATCTCCTTACTGTCTTCTCAGGCATCCGTTTTTTGGAGCTCTGCCTTCTTTACTGTCCAGCTTTCACAACCATACATGACCACTGGGAATACCATAGCCTTGACTATATGGACCTTTGTCGGCAGAGTGATGTCTCTGCTTTTCGACACATTGTCTAGGTTTGTCATAGCTTTCCTGCCAAGAAGCAATTGTCTTCTGATTTCATGGCTGCAGTCACCATCCACAGTGATTTTACAGCCCAAGAAGAAGAAATCTGTCACTGCTTCCACCTTTTCCCCTTCTGTTTGCCATGAAGTAATAGGGCCTGATGCCATGATCTTAATTTTTTAAATTTTTAGTTTTAAGCTGGCTTTTTCACTCTCCACCTTCATCCTCATTAAGCGGTTCTTTGGTTCCTCTTGGTGAACTATAACAATTAATTATACTCAAATAATCTAATAAGAGCAGTGATTGAACACTTTTTGTAACATGATAATAATATAGAGTAATGTGTAAGGTATCAAGGTAAACCAACGAGTAGGTCTCGGCCAGAGAGGACCCTCTATTAAATAAAAGAAAAGACTCAGGAAACTGAGTTTTACCCCTAGAGAAATATTTTTATCCAAATTTTATACTTTGCTTTCATTTGGCTGCACAGTTATGATTTCTCAAGGAGTTAATACTTTCTCAATGTCTAACTTTCTCTCCCTAAGTTGTATCTACTTTTAAAATAAACCTTTGTTTTAAAATCTTTAATCCAGCTGATTTCTCAGAATGAAGCGCCCAGGTGAAGAGTCCACTAGTTTCATATAGGATAGGGAAAAATCAGGGTTGGTGCCTCTCCAGGGAGCTGCCTTGTCACTGCTTGATTTTTCACACTTTCTCAAGTTCTCATGACCCTTGTACTCGTTTAATTTCGTGTGATTTCCTACATCATCCCTTCTTTGGCTGTATCATCACCTTAATGTATTATCCCTTTTAGAGAGTTGAAAACATGGAAAACAAACCTGAATCTTCTTGCAGTAGTGCATCGTAGCTGCCAGTTTTACCTTCTTAGTACACGTTGCAGTCCTTTGGTCCATATACAGAATTTCTTCCTAGTAAAATTTTGTTGTCTCTACTCTAAATATGGATGCAAGTTCTGTTAACTCTGTAATAAGGAAAAGTAACCTGATTTGTGTGGTATAATTTCTTAATAAAGAAATGCTGTATAAAAAATAAAATAAAAGTAAAGAGACAGTGGAGTCAGAGAGAGATGACAGTTAAAGCACGTGTCTGGCCAGGTCCAGTATGCATATGAGTTTCTGGATGCAAGTGCTATTTGGGAGGCATTTGTGTGGTCTTTTTGGAGAGGTTAAGTGGCAAGAGGAGAGAAATGTAGTTTCCAGGAAGAAGGCTCATCAGAACTGAGTGGCCAGGCTCAGCTAGCTATGTGGGATCTATTTAAGAGCAGAGATGGAGTAGAGGGTCAACACAGGTGAAACATGGAACTCGGATTCTAGAAAATTCTTCAGCAAAATTTCAAAAAGAGTTTTGTCACTACTTAGCCTTAAGGTATTGCAGAGTCTGAATTCCTTTCTTAAAAGCACTATTCTCTCTCTCTCTCTCTCTTTCTCTCTCTCTCTCTCTCACTCTCTCTCTCGCCACCTGGTCCAGCTGACAAAACTGGAGATTCATCCTCTATCTCCTTTGCTCCTTCTGACCCATCTAACATTCATGCTTGAAATATGTATTTCCCTGTGCTTAAATAAATTCTAAGGCAGTCATCATGGTGGTAAGAAACATCCATTTTGCATCGATGATGAAAATCCACAAATAACATGGAAAAATTAACTTTGATTATTTTGGTAAGCAGTGTGCACCTTTATCCACAACACACTTCAGATCATGGGCTGAATTTTTCCTCTGCCTCAGATCATTTCTGGACCACCTGCTTCTGCCAAGAGTTGACTGCCAAAAGTGCAAACAAACTTAAACTTACCTTTGGCCGAATACACTTAGAATAGAAAATTGTGTATTCAACTTAATAACCTTCCGGGAGGCCAGGGCGGGTTAGGGGAGATGGAGACAATGAATGTCTGTGTGAATTAGCAAAGAAGAGTCATGCTAAAAGATCTCCTCCATCATGTAAATAAATCTTGGTTGACCCAGCTGCCCCTTCAGGTTAGCATGTGATTTTTCTCCTTCTTTGGGCTGCCAGCATTCCCAAGTAGGTGGTTATGCTACTTCCTTTTCCCCAACACCCATTCCTTATTTAGTTCCCAAAAATCTGACTCCATGACACTTGTAATGGTTAATTTTATGTGTCAACCTGTCTGGGCCACAGAGTGCCCAGACATTTGGTCAAACATTATCCTGGCCATGTGAAAATGTTTCTGGATGAGATTAACATTTTTTAAAATTATTCATTTATGTTATTTATTTGCCTGTGCCAGGCTTAGTTGCAGTATGCAGGATCTTTAGTTGAGGCATGAAAACTCTTAGTTGTCACATATGGGATCTAGTTCCCTGACCAGGGATCAAACCCAAGCTCCCTGCATTGGGAGTGCAGAGTCTCAACCACCTGGACCACCAGGGAAGCCCCAAGATTAACATTCAAGTCCATGCACTGAGTAAAGCAGGTTATCCTCCCCAATGTAGGTGGTGGTGGTGGTCGTTTCAGTCACTCAGTCGTGTCTAACTCTGTGCAACCCCACGGACCAGGCACCTCTGTCCTTGGGATTTTCCAAGCAAGAATACAGGAGTGGGTCACCATTCCTTCCCTATGGGATCTTCCCAATCCAGAAATCAAACCCAGGTCTCCTGCTATATAGGCAGATTCTTTGCCACTGAGTTACCAAGGCCTCATCCAATCAACTGAAGGCCTGAATAAACACAGTCTGAGTAAGAGGGAATTTCCCCTGCCTGAGCTGGGACATTAGTCTTTTCCAACCTTCAGATTCAGAAACATCTGCTCCTCTTGGGTCATTATGAAAGCATACTGGCTTCCAAATTGGAACTTATACCATCAGCTCTCCCAATTCTCAGGTCTTTGGGCTTAGACTTACACATCAACTTCTCTGGGTCTGCAGCTTGCCAACTGCAGGCCTTGGGACTTCTTGGTCTCTGATTCCTTATAATAAATCTCTTTAACAAACATATGCACACACACACACATACACATACACTATTGGTTCTGTTCCCCTGGAGAACCTTAACTAACACAACACCATTGAAGCCATACTTTGAAATGTCACCAGTGCCCTGTCCCTGTCTGGTTCTATGGGCTGATCTCCATGCTCACCCCTGTTGATGCTGATACTCACTGGTCTGCCCACCTCTCGAGGTCCTCCTTCCTCTCCTTTTCTCTTGGTTTTCAGTCCTTTTCTCATACTTTCTCCAGTTCTCACCACTGCAATTCCAATTTCTCTACTTAATCATAACCCTCAGTTGTCCTCTACCTTCAGCACAGTATCTCTTGCCACCTATTAGCCATTGCTCCTCCGTACTCCCATCTCATCTAAAACTCAATCTGAATCTTCTTTCCCTTAAAATCATTCTTTTCTCCTCCTAACTCTTGTTGTGGCTGAATAACTCTGTGTCTGCTTTCCCCACCCCAGGATCCAATAATCACCAAGTTTTGTTAGTTTTTCCTTTCATCTCCAGACACACCTTCTTTTCTTTCCCTCTGCTTCAACCTTAACCCAGCCCTCATCCCCACATGCAACAGCCTTCCTAGTGGCCTCCCTGCCTCAGTCTCCTTCACTTCTTCATCCTGCACACCACTGCCAGATGGACTATAGCAGAACATTATTTCACCATGTCTGTCCCCTCCTCAGTGACCTCCAGTGACTCAAGGCAAAGCCCAGACTTTGTTCCTGAGCCTCAAAGCCTCTCCACCATCTAACCCACCTTTCTAGTGTGGTTCCCAGGATAAAATAGAACTCCAGGCATTGGAGCCATGTTGCATAGTACTGCCCTCCTGATACACTGTGTACTCCTTCTAACACTGAAAAATATAGAATGTAAAGGACCTATATTTTCCAGTTCAGAGTCCCCTTCCTTCATGCATTTTAAAAATATTTATTTGGCTGTGCCAGTTCTTAGTTGCGCACCAGGACCTCTATTCTTTGCTGCAGCATGTGAGCTCTTGTGGCATGTGAGATCTAATTCCCCCACCAGGGATTGAACCTGGTCCCTTTGCATTAGGAGTGTGGTGTCTTAGCCACTGGACCACCAGGGAAGTCCCCATGCATTATTTTTAAAACTTTGAAATTACATACAATCTGGGGAAAAATATGATTTACAAGAAGTTCACCATAAAACTTTAGGCAGATAAATGTTTCTCAACCTGCTTTGCATTTCTTACTATTAGCTACAGTCATCATGGTTGCTGCACTCAGATGAGGCAGTGATAACGGCATGAACTTTCAACCCAAACTCCCTGGGTTTGAATCCCAGCTCTACCACCTACAGGCTGTGTGTGCTCAGTCAGTCATGCCCAACTCTTTGCGACCCCATGGACTGTATGCCACCAGGCTCCTCTGTCCATGGAATTCTCCAGGCAAGAATACTGGAGCAGGTTGCTATTTCCTTCTCCAGGGGATCTTCCCCACCCAGGGATCAAACCCCTATCTCCTGTGACTCCTGCACTGGCAGATGGATTCTTTACCACTGGCGCCACTACTTGGGCAAATCCCTTAACCTCTTAGGACCTCAGTTTCGTCATCTGCAAGATGGAAATAGCAATAATCACACTCGTAGGACTGTTTCAAGGCTTTACAGAAAGTGGTTGTGTGCATGCAGCTAAGTCACTTCAGTCATGTGGAGTCTTTGCAAAAATGATTAGGCCAGTGTAAATGCTCACAATAAAGTCTGAGCTTTAGCACTCACCACATTGTTGTTGCTGTTGGTGAGCTGCCAATGCAGGACTGGAATTACCCCATGGAGCTGCCCTCCTGGAATGCCGATTTTAAGCCAGTAATGAGTGGGCATGCTGCTGCCCCCCATCTTGGCTCACCTTCAAAAGTTGTATGTGCAGGTCATAGAGACCTCCTACCTGGAGGTGCCTCTGCTTCTGTCTGTCAGACACTGTATAAGAACTATTACATGCTTTCTCATTTCAACCTCTCAATCACCCATAGAATGAACTGAGGCTCTCAGAGACTTGGTTATGTGCCTAAGGCTACATGGCTAGAATTTGAGTTCAGATCTAGCTGTGCTTTTTTCTTGCACCTCTCTGGTTTTTTCCTGTCTCTGCCATACCATCCAAGTCACTCTCACTCACTTACCCAGACCCCTCCACTTCATCTTCCAATAATAAATTGTTATCTAGTCATACATCTATTTATTTTTAGTTGATTCAAATAGAGGTAAAGCAGTGAGATATCTTTTCTGGCTCTCTGGCTGTTGTATTTGAAGCTTCCACCTTCCTCAGCAGTGGCCCTAGAACAGCAGAAAAAGAAGAGACCGAGGCCTTCAGGCACCTGATCCTTCTAAAGCTTTCCTGCTTGTATTATACCGTGGGACATCAAGGGTGACAGGCAGGGCATCGAGACTGAGCTGCCGCGGCTCCAGTTTAATTGTTCTCATGCCGAGGAGGCTCAGAGAAGCAATGAGAATGAGAAGAACATCCCTGGACTTCAGTGTTAAGCTCCAAGTCTGAGAGCAGTCTTCCTGGTTGTGCTGAGGTCCTCAGTGAAGTCATCACTGTGACCTGAAGATGGATATGAATTTTACTGTAGAAATTGTGCTTACTTGTTTTTGCAGCTCAAATGGTATGATTATCCCAACGTTAGCAAAGGGAAGAGGTTTATAATCATTCCACGCAGCATTACAAGGGCATGCAGTATGGTCTGAGGAAGCCTGTTTCTGCTGTGCTGAAACTGTACTGTCATTACCGATTTAGTCAGGATAAGATCAACTAAGCTGAAGTAACAAACCCTGAAATCTAGCGGCTTAATACAACAAAAGCTTCTTTCTTTTTCATGCAAAGTCTGAACATTAGGACTCCTCTGGGGAGTGCCTTGGGGATCTGGCTCCCTCAGTTTAGGGACATCACCATCTCAACAGAAGGCTTTCAGAGTGACCATGGCAAGAAGGGAAAGAACACAGAGGTGGCACATGGACTCTCAAACACCTTAGCCTAAAAGGGACATGTGTCATGTCCACACATACTTTGGAGGCTGGAACTCATCACACAGCCCTCCATACCTGCAGATGGGCACAGGAGTGTCATCTCCTGGGTGACTAGGAAGGAGAGGAGAACAGGATATGAAGCACACTAGTAACCGCTATCATATATTTACATGAGAAGCTACCAGAAACATGAAAACAAGAGTTCTCCAAACTTGTCCTGCTGAGAATGCACTTTTTAAATTAACTACTTATTAAACTACAAAAGTAATACATTTTCATGATAAAAAAATAATTCAAAATGCATGGGGAAATACCAGGTGAAAAGGAATATTCCCCCTCCTATCTTACTTTTGCCCTCTCTTTCCCATCCTTCCAAGAATTTTCTTACATATCTGTCCTGCTCTTCTTTTTTTATGCAACAGTACGTCTTAGATAGTTTCATATCAAAATACATAGAGCTACCACGTTCTTTTAAATCCTTACATGAATTTAGTAAAAATGACTGAACAGCCCCTTAGGGTTTTTTCTCATTTCTTGGTCTCATAAACAATGTTTTCTTTGCATAGTTTAGTTCATATTGTAAGCGACATCCTAAGAGAAATTTTTACATGTAGAATGCAAAGTCAGAGGGTATAGGCATTTTAAATTTTGAAATCTACTGCCACATTGCCCTCTCTAAAGATGATATGCACCAACTTGTACATAAATTTAAAAAATGGTGTACCTGCTATTTATCTATTGAAGACATTAAGAAAATTTTCTGGACTTTGTTAGACATGACAATGACACTTTTTAAGTTCTTTATTTATCAGCAGTAATTACTGAAGTATTTGTAGAAGAAATGATCTGATGACAAATTTGCTTTTTTAAAAAGCTAAAGCACAGACATATAGATCAATGCAACAGAATAGAGACCCCAGAAATAAATCCACAAGAATATGGTCAATTAATCTATGACAGAGAGAGGAAGAATATGCAATGGGGGGGGTGGCATGTGGCAGGGAAGAGTCCTTCAATAAAATAGTGTTGGGAAAACTGGACAGCTACATGCAAGAGAACCAAACTGGTCTACTTTCTCAAACCATATACAAAAATGAAATGGATCAAAGACTTAAACATAAACCTGAAATCATAAAATTTCTAGAAGAAAACATAGGCAGTATGCTCTTTGACATGGATCTTAGCAATATCTTTTTAAGCAATATTTTTCCTTAATCTATCTCCTCAAGCAAGGGAAACAAAAGTAAACAAATGGGAGTACATCAAACTAAAAAACTTTTACACAGCAAAGTGCACCACTGACAAAACGTAAAGACAGCCTACTGAATGGGAAAAGATATTTGCAAATGATATATCTTATAAGGGATTAATATCCAAAGTCACAAATAGCACATATAGCTCAACATCAAAAAAATAAACACTCAATTAAGAAATGGACTGAAAACATGAAGGTATATTTTTCTGAGGAAGACATACAGTTGGCCAACAGACTTGTGAAAAGGTGTTCAACATAACTAATAATCAGGGAAATGAAAATCAAAACCACAATGAGGGCTTCTTTGGTGGCTCAGTAGTAAAGAATCAGCCTGCTAATGCAGGAGTTACAGGTTCAATCCCTGATCTGGGAAGAATTCACATGCCGCAGAGCACTAAGCCCATGAGC
The DNA here is from genome assembly GCF_910594005.1 of Cervus elaphus. NCBI lineage: Eukaryota > Metazoa > Chordata > Mammalia > Artiodactyla > Cervidae > Cervus > Cervus elaphus. The sequence goes on from NC_057818.1 coordinate 39,430,548, forward strand.
CACAACTATTGAGTCTGTGCTCTGGAGACTGGAAGCTGCAATAATGGAAGCCCTCGCAACAAGAGAAGCAACAAAAAGCACCACAACTAGAGAAAAGCCCGTGCAGCAATGAAGACCCAGCACAGCCAAAAATAAGTTGATTAAATTATTTTTTTAAAAAAACACAATGAGATATCACCTCACATCTCTCCAGAATGGCTATTATCAAAAAGACAAAGAATAACAAATGTTGCAAGGATGTGAAGAAAATTAAAAATAGAACTACCATATGATCCAGCAACTTCACTTCTGGGTACTTATTGAAAGAAAACAAAATCACTAATGTGAAAAGATATACAACAATATTCCTTGCAGCATTATTTATAAGAGCCAAGATATGGGAGCATCCTAAACATCTGGTGAGTGGATAAAGATGATGTGGTATATACATTCAATGGAATATTACTCAGTCACTTTATAAAATGAAATCTTGCCATTTATGATGACATGGATGGACCTGGAGGGTATCATCTAAATGAAATAAATCAGACAAAGACAAATACTGTGTGATTTCACTTATATGTGGAATCTAAAATTCAAAACAAAACAGAAGCAGGCTTAAAGAGAACAAACAAGTGGTTGCCAGAGGGGAGGGCGTTTGGGATTGGCAAATATGTGACAAGGATTAAGAGGTATAAATTTTTGATTATAAAATAAATAAGCCCCTGGGATGTAATGTGTAGCATAAGGAATATTGTCAGTAATATTGTAACAACTTTGGGAAGAAATGGTTACTAGACTTATTGTGGTGATCAATCATTTCCTAATATTATGTAAATGTTAAATCACTATGTAGTTCGCCTAAATCTAACATAATATTTTACAGCAAATATATTTCAATCGTATAAATAAACAAATAAATCTTTTAAAGATTAAAAAGACTCAAACAAAGCAAGTGGACTAGGAATGGATGAAACAAGAATGGCAAACTATTTATTGATCATTGTTGAAGTGGGTGATTCATTATACTCTTCTCTGACTCTTCTGTATATTTTATATTTTCCATAATAAAACATTAATTCTTTAGGTGGACTCAGAGGAGAAGTGTAAGTCCCTCATCACAGCACATTATTAACTTCCTAATTAAATTCAGATGTGCCCTGGATGAGACCGTATCTCACATGATCAGCCAGTCAGGAAGAGTTGGAGGAAGATAGAGATTCAGGACAAGTAAGAAACTAGAGTTGAAAGAGAAAGAGGAGGAGGAAGTTGAAAAATGAGAGAGGTTGCTATCCTCTCCATCCTCCCCTTTAGGCGAATCACCCAGAAGCTCCTGCTTTCAAGGGTGGAGCTGCACCTGGGCTTCTAAGATGGTGCACAGCAAGGGAGGGTGCACGCAGTGGGTAAGGGGAGAGGAGCAGGGTGAGCAGGAAGAAAGTGAAAACCTCACTGAATGTGTAGCACCTCCTCCAGTGGAGCCATTTACTCTGAGGGGGAAGGCCCTGCGCTTTCCACTCAGAATTCCAGATTCAGATCCCTCCCTGAGTCAAGCCAGTGTGCTTGTCTTCCCAGAAGTCCAGCCAAAATTGTTTACAGATCAGTCAGAACCAAGCCAGTATTAAGATGATTCCCCTAGTGCCACTAAACTGTGACCATGGGTATACAACTATGTGCCTAAATCTGTGTGCCCAGCAGGAAAAAAGAAGTCGTATGTGTGAGAGAATTCAGAAAGAGGAAACTATTTTTTAGGTAAGAACATGAGCACTTAGCAGAGTGAAACCAAGTGTGAGTGTGGTCAGTGATTATATCCTCCTCTGGCAAGTCCCTGGTGGCTTAGATGGTAAAGAATCTGCCTGTAATGCAGGATACCTGGGCTCAATCCCTGGGTCAGGAAGATCCCCCAGAGAAGGGAATGGCAACCCACTCCACTGTTCTTGCCTAGAGAATCCCATGGGCAGAGGAGCCTGGTGGGCTACAGTCCATGGAGTCACATAGAGCCAGACACAACTGAGGGACTAACACTTTCACACTTTCTGGCAAGTTCACTGAAGAAGTGACTAAATCCAAGAAGTGGTTTCTCTCAGGATCTGAAACCCTGATCTCTAAAAATTCTATGAAAGAGATCACTGTAAGTGAAAGGGCCCTACACGAACATTCTTAGAACTTCATGAACGGGAAGCACTCCACAGACAGAGGACCACATGTTCATCCAGAGCAAATACTGTGCTCTGTGTCTGCCACATTGATCCCAGTCCTGTCCTGGCATCATACCCTTTCCTGTATGTGTAGCGAGAGCTATCAAAGTGGCCAGTACTAGGATGTGTTGGGAAAAACATACCCACAGCAGTCCAGGATGCCCACAGAAGGTGGTTTTCATCCTTGATATCCAGGTCTAGTTTGACATACACTTGTGGTTGCTGTAGAAGATGCCACAGAGAGGGGGAAAGTGTCTTGATGAGAACATGATTATCCTTTCCGAAAGGAATCATCCATTCAGCACCAATTCATGGGGGGAGATCCACTCAATACGTAGCCAAACAATTCTTCTAGCGACTTTCTGCCTCTCTGCTCCCACAGCCCTGCACTTCAGTGGGGCAAGATGTAGGAAGAATCATTTGCTTCTAAAGAGTCAGGTCACTTTTTTAAATTATGAAAAAGAGTGTTTGAAAACTGGTCCCCTGTTTATAGAATCTTTGATGAAGCTTCCACTTCTCTGTCTTTCTCTTAAGCTTTAAACCTGGTCCTTGACCAGGAAGACAAACTCCCAGCCCATAAATACCAGAATGACATCCACAGCGTTCTGACCTGCTGTGTCAGAATGAACAGTTAATACAGACTGGCCTGTGTGCCAATTAGAGCAGTATGGACTCTGGTGTTGCACCCTCCACCACAGCAGCCAGTAGCCACTATGGTTCCTTCAAGTTACATTCATTAAAGTTAGGGCAAGTGTGGATGAAGAGTGGAATTTAAAAATTTTGTTTAACATTAAAGTTAAACAAAATTTTTAAATTCCACTCTTCATCCACACTTGCCATGTTTCAAGTGGTGCAAAGTCACCTATCCTAGGGACTATCACACTGGACAGTGCAGATCTAGAACATTTCCACCATCACAGAAAGCTATGGGGAAAATTTACTGTTCTCACACCGTCATTTAGATCAGCATGAGGCCTTTGAAGGGCCCCAAAATCCATGTAAAAACAAATGATGAAAAAAAAAAATCATCAATTGGTTGCTTGCTAGGGAGTATAGCTAGGCACAGACCCTCTCCTCTGTTCTTTCCTTCCTGTCTTGAATGTTATCATGTGTCTCCCAGGGGTGGAGGTTCTCAGGATCTGCCAAAACAATTCAGATTCTGCTCTTAAAGGACTAACAGTCTGGTTCAGGAGATAAGAACTGTACAGAAGTAATGATAATACCAGTAGAAAGTGATCATTTCTTTGGAGAAGTGTGCTGACTGTTCACGGAGTTCAGAGAAGCAAAAACTACTTCCAGCTCAAGAAAAGAAATGGCTGTCAAAGCAGGAGGAATGTGGTGGTGAAGGAAGGACTCCTGAGCTGGAGGAAGGGCCTGGGCAGAGGCACAGAGGGAGAGAGCTTCTTCCCTTAATGGAACGCTAGCCTCCTCTCTCCCAGCCTCCAGCCTGAGGCGGACCCCTGCCGGCTAGCTCATTACCTCCTCGCACCCCCACCAAGCAGTGGGGGAAGCGTGTCTGGCCCAGTTGCCCTCTATTTTGATTAAGGGTCAGTCATAGAGAAGAGAATTCGCTCTAGCAAGTCAAAGCACGGTATTAAACGATTTACAAAATTACCAGTGAAGCCAAAGACACAGACACTAGGTGAAGGTTTCAAGAGTGACTCTGAGCACCAGACCACCCAACAGACTGCTGTCTGGTTTGTGACCAGGAAGCCACCATAAGCAGGAACCCATACAGTGAGGAACCGGCCCCCGTGGGAAACCCCAACACAGCGGCAGTGATGCCACTGGAGAAACTGGCCCCAGAGAACATGGGCTTCCCCCGCCCCAGGCCACCTTCTGTGTCTCATGCAGGGTCATCTGAGGGGCAGGACTTAAATCACATTCAAAACCTTAGGTGCAAAAACACCTGGTAAATAAAAAATAGTATGGAAAATAATGGTTGCTAGTTTTCCAGGCTCTGAAGCACAGGAAGGAATGTTGGAAAAAGTGGGAACTTGTTCCACCTCCAACTTGCCACAGCCTCACACCCCCAGTGATGGGAGACTTAATGGCCAGTCATACGCCTGATGATTAGAACAACTTTCAAAGGTCAGAAACTAAGACCTTTGGGAAGACTGCCAAAAGCAGAAAGCAAGAGGCAAGACTCATATAACCACATTAACAGGGCAGAAAAATCTAGAAAAATTTTAAGGCAACTGCTTTCCAGGTGGCACTAGAGGTAAAGAATCCACCTGCCAATGCAGGAGACACGGGTTTGATCCCTAGGTCAGGAAGATCTCCTGGAGGAGAGCATGGCAACCTATACCAGTACTCTTGCCTGGAGAATCCCATGGACGGAGGTACCTGGTGGGCTATGGTCCATGGGGTTGCAAAGAGTCGGAAACAACTGAGTGACTGAGCATGCATGCATGGAAGTCCTTTTAAAAATCAAGAGTTCTAGAACCATGCAACCTCTTTGCTTGGATGTAGCCACTGTGATTTCTAGTTTTTTGCAAAGAACCACAGGAACTGGTGGAGTTGTACAACATCTCACCCAGCCACACACTAATAAAGACTGAGGGAGGCTATTTTTAGGGTGAATTTCCAAGTTTGAAAAATGCTAGAAGGAAGCTGGCACCCAGCTCCTGGTTTTGTTTGTCATATCAGTCCCTGCTGAGGAAAGCAAACAGCAGGTAACTGTAGAACACACCTGTCTATAGCAGCTGTTTGATGTTAACAGGCTTTGATTGTCAACTGAGCAAATTGCTTAGAATTTGGAAACAAAGGAAGGAGACTGTCAAGAGCCAGAGGAGCAGGTGACATGCAGCATGCCTACATGCTCCCAGCAGTCAGGAGGAGGACGCAGGAGCAAGAGATTGGCACCAGAGGTGGTGCACTTAGGGGAGTGACAGCCTCCTATGGGGAAGTAATGGGATCTCTGCAACAAAGTGCCAACTCCCTCTTCCAATAAAGCCTTGATGTCACTAAAGACCATGTTACTAGGGAACAGTTCTAACGAGTATCAAGGTCAGACCTAGGGGAGGAAAATGTGCATGGGTAAACAACAATAAGAACTCCAGAAGGATGCTAGCCAAAAGGGTCTATAGCTTATAGTGACTGCTTTATTACTTTTTAAAAAGCATCTCAACCTGCCTGTCTGTCCTTCAAGATCCAGCTCAAGATGCATATCAATTCATTCACTCATTCATTCAAGAATATCTGCTCAACTTACATCACACCGTGCTAATCAAGGTGTCCACGGGGAGATAAATGAAAGAGACAATCTTCTCTAAAGCAACTTCTCTCTAATAGAGGTAAGACACGAATAAGCAACTCCAATACAGGAAAGCAGGTGAAATAAAGTTATGTGAACATTTGAGGATGAGGTAGTTTACTTCACTTTGGTGAAGGGAAATGAGAAAGATCTGGGAAACCTTCCTGGAAGAAACCTCTGTGAAAGCCTTCAGGAGCAGCCCTATATTTGGGGTTCAGCCCCTCCAAACAAACGGAGTACCTTGTCGTTGAGCTAGTAACTATGGTGTAAATTTAGTGGTCTGTCAATATATCTATTCTTCTAGTTATATCTGACCTAAATAATGAACTTTGAGTGTTTATTCATATGCTGTTCAGTCGATAAGTTGTGTCCGACTCTGCGATCTCATGGACTGGAGCATGCCAGTCTTCCTTGTCCTTCACTGTCTCCTAGAGTTTGCTCAAATTCATGTCCATTGAGTCAGTGATGCTATCTAACCATCTCATTCTCTGCTGCCCCCTTCTCCTTTTGTCTTCAATCTTTCCCAGCCTCAGGGTCTTTTCCAATGAGCCTGCTCTTCGTATCAGGTTGCCAAAGTATTGGAGCTTTGGCTACAGCAGCAGTTTTTCCAATGAATATTCAGGGTTGATTTCCTTTAGGATTGACTAGTTTTATCTCCTTTGCAGTCCAGGGGGCTCTCAAGCGTCTTCTCCAGCACCTCAGTTTCAAAGCATCAATTCTTCAGCACTCAGCCTTCTTTATGGTCCAACTCTCACATCCGTACATGACTACTGGAAAAACCATAGCTTTGACTATGTGGACCTTTCTCTGCTTTTTAATATGCTCTCTAGGTCTATCATAGCTTTCCTTCCAAGGAGTAAGCATCTTTTAATTTCATGGCTGTAGTCACCTTCCACAGTGATTTTGGAGCCCAAGAAAATAAAATCTGTCACTACAGCTTCCACTTTTCCCCCTTCTATTTGCCATGAAGTGATGGAACTGGATGCTATGATCTTCATTTTTTAAATGTTGAGTTTTAACTCAGCTTTTTCACTCTCTTCTTTCACCCTCATCAAGAGGCTCTTTAGATCCCTTCCACTTCTGCCATTCGAGTGGTATCATCTGCATATCTGAGGTTGTTGATATTTCTCCCAGCAATCTTGATTCCAGTATAGCCATCTAGTTGACAATTAAAAAATATTATTTATTTTCTGAGATGGGAATGAACCCAGAGGGAAAGGAAAATGTTGTGATGGAATATCAGCTGGAAATGCAGGACAAGTCCTGGACAAACTTCAGTGTTAAGGATTGGTATTGGCAGCTTTGCTTGAATTCTTTATTATTGTTTGTTTTAGAGCCAGTCCCTTCTGTTCTCTGGAAGAGTGCTCACTGTCATGATGGAGAGAATTGCTCTGAACATCGCTATTTGTTTCTAACTATGACAAACAGAAGAGGCACACATGATTCTAACTGAATTAAAAACCAGATGTATAGGAATGCAAGGGATTTCTGTGTGTTAATTTTATATCCTGCAACTTTACTATATTCATTGATTAGCTCTTGTAATTTTCTGGTGGAGTCTTTAGGGTTTTCTATGTAGAGGATCATGTCATCTGCAAACAGTGAGAGTTTTACTTCTTCTTTTCCTATCTGGATTCCTTTTATTTCCTTTTCTGCTCTGATTGCTGTGGCCAAAACTTCCAACACTATGTTGAATAGTAGTGGTGAGAGTGGGCACCCTTGTCTTGTTCCTGACTTTAGGGAAAATGCTTTCAATTTTTCACCATTCAGGATAATGTTTGCTGTGGGTTTGTCAAATATAGCTTTTATTATGTTGAGGTATGTTCCTTCTATTCCTGCTTTCTGAAGGGTTTTTATCATAAATGGATGTTGAATTTTGTCAAAGGCTTTCTCTGCATCTATTGAGATAATCATATGGTTTTTATTTTTCAATTTGTTAATGTGGTGTATTACATTGACTGATTTGCAAATATTGAAGAATCCTTGCATCCCTGGAATAAAGCCCACTTGGTCATGATGTATGATCTTTTTAACATGTTGTTGGATTCTGTTTGCTAGAATTTTGTTAAGGATATTTGCATCTATGTTCATCAGTGATATTGGCCTGTAGTTTTCTTTTTTTTTTTTTTGTGGCATCTTTGTCAGGTTTTGGTATTAGGGTGATGGTGGCCTCATAGAATGAGTTTGGAAGTTTACCTTCCTCTGCAATTTTCTGAAGAGTTTGAGTAGGATAGGTTAAGGAAAAAATTCCATTCACCATTGCAATGAAAAGAATAAAATACCTTAGGAATATATCTACCTAAAGAAACAAAAGACCTATATATAGGAAACTATAAAACACTGGTGAAAGAAATCAAAGAGGACACAAACAGATGGAGAAATATACCGTGTTCATGGATTGGAAGAATCGATATTGTCAAAATGGCTATACTACCCAAAGCAATCTATAGATTCAATGCAATCCCTATCAAGCTACCAACGGTATTTTTCACAGAACTAGACCAAAGAATTTCACAATTTGTATGGAAATACAAAAAACCTCAAATAGCCAAAGCAACCTTGAGAAAGAAGAATGGAACTGGAGGAATCAACCTGCCTGACTTCAGTCTCTACTACAAAGCCACAGTCATCAAGACAGTGTGGTACTGGCACAAAGACAGAAATATAGATCAATGGAACAAAATAGAAAGCCCAGAGATAGATCCACGAACCTATGGACACCTTATCTTTGACAAAGGAGACAAGGATATACAATGGAGAAAAGACAATCTCTTTAACAACTGGTGCTGGGAAAACTGGTCAACCACTTGTAAAAGAATGAAACTAGAACACTTTCTAACACCATACACAAAAATAAACTCAAAATGGATTAAAGATCTAAATGTAAGACCAGAAACTATTAAACTCTTAGAGGAAAACATAGGCAAAACACTCTCTGACATAAATCACAGCAGGATCCTCTATGACCCACCTCCCAGAATGTTGGAAATAAAAGCAAAAATAAACAAATGGGACCTAATGAAACTTAAAAGCTTCTACACAACAAAGGAAACAATAAGCAAGGTGAAAAGACATCCTTCAGAATGGGAGAAAATAATAACAAACGAAGCAACAGACAAAGGATTAATCTCAAAAATATACAAGCAACTCCTGCAGCTCAATTCCAGAAAAATAAAAGACCCAATCAAAAAGTGGGCCAAAGAACTAAACAGACATTTCTCCAAAGAAGACATACAGATGGCTAACAAACACATGAAAAGATGCTCAACATCACTCATTATCAGAGAAATGCAAATCAAAACCACAATGAGATACCATTACACGCCAGTCAGAATGGCTGCTATCCAGAAGTCTATAAGCAATAAATGCTGGAGAGGGTGTGGAGGAAAGGGAACCCTCTTACACTGTTGGTGGGAATGCAAACTAGTACAGCCACTATGGAAAACAGTGTGGAGATTCCTTAAAAAACTGGAAATAGAACTGCCATATGACCCAACAATCCCACTCCTGGGCATACACACCAAGGAAATCAGATCTGAAAGAGACACGTGCACCCCAATGTTCATCACAGCACTGTTTATACTAGCCAGGACATGGAAGCAACCTAGATGCCCATCAGCAGATGAATGGATAAGGAAGCTGTGGTACATATACACTATGGAATATTACTCAGCCATTAAAAAGAATTCATTTGAATCAGTTCTAATGAGATGAATGAAACTGGAGCCCATTATACAGAGTGAAGTAAGCCAGAAAGATAAAGACCATTACAGTATACTAACACATATATATGGAATTTAGAAAGATGGTAACGATAACCCTATATGCAAAACAGAAAAAGAGACACAGATGTACAGAACAGAATTTTGGACTCTGTGGGAGAAGGCGAGGGTGGGATGTTCTGAGAGAACAGCATTGAAACAAGTATACTATCAAGGGTGAAACAGATCACCAGCCCAGGTTGGATGCATGAGACAAGTGCTCAGGGCTGGTGCACTGGGAAGACCCAGAGGGATGGGATGGAGAGGGAGGTGGGAGGGGGGATTGGGATGGGGAACACATGTAAATCCATGACTGATTCATGTCAATGTATGGCAAAAACCACTACAATATTGTAAAGTAATTAGCCTTCAACTAAAAAAAAAAAAATGGGGAAAAAAAAAACTGGAAATAGAACTGCCATATGACCCAGCAATCCCACTGCTGGGCATACACACTGGGAAAACCAGAATTGAAAAAGACATGTGTATCCCAGTGTTCATCACAGCACTGTTCATAATAGCCAGGACATGGAAGCAACCTAGATGTCCATCAGCAGATGAATGGATAAGAAAACTGTGGTACATATACACAATGGAATATTACTCAGCCACTAAAAAGAATCCATTTGAATAAGTTCTAGTGAGGTGGAAGAAACTGGAGCCTATTATACAGAGTGAAGTAAGCCAGAAAGAAAAACACCAATACAATATACTAAAACATATATATGGAATTTAGAAAGATGGTAATAGTAACCCTGTATGTGAGACAGCAAGAGAGACACAGATGAATAGAACAGTCTTTTGGACTCTGTGGGAGAGGGTGAGGGCGGGGTGATATGGGAGAATGACATTGAAACATGTAAACTATCATATGTGAAACAAATCGCCAGTCCAGGTTCAATGCATGAGACAGGGTGCTCAGGGTTGGTGCACTGGGATGACCAGTGGGATGGGATGGGGAGGGAGGTGGGAGGGGGGTACAGGATGGGGAGCACATATACACCCATGGCAGATTCAAGTCAATGTATGGCAAAACCAACACAATATTGTAAAGTAAAATTTTTTTAAAAAAAAAAAGATGTAATGTGGGAAGTGTTGAAGATCTTTCTAACAACTGTCGGGAATGAGGAGTATCTATAATGAAAATGTGGACAGGGTACTTTTGACTTTTACACCTCTCCAACTCCAATTTAAATCTAAATCCAAATGCTCTGTCCTAAGGGTATAAAATTTGAACTGAAATTAGCATCTCATCACCCTCACAAGGGGAAGCCTGAAAACTGACTCAAAGCCCAATGTTAGCTTTTCCATCAGACACTTCCAGGTCATTGCTGAAGCATCACTGGAAAAGAGCGGGAAAAGCAAAGATGCCCTCACAATTCTGTGGCAGTCTGGGGAGCTCTGTGAATCCATCCCACAGGTAGGGTGGGGACAAGGAGTTCTTCAGACTATGAAACAGAAAGTGGAAGCGCCATGAGTGGACAGTCGTCCAGAGGATTGTAATGCAGCTAAAGTACCCACTGTGTGTGTGCTAAGTCGCCTCAGTCGTGTCCAAATCTTTGCGACCCCATGGACTATTGCCCACCAGGTTCTTCTGTCCGTGGGATTCTCCAAGCAAGAATACTGGAGTGGGTTGCCGTGCCCTCCTCCAGGGGATCCTCCTGACCCAGGAATCGAACCCAGGTCTCATTATGTCTCCTGCCTTGGCAGGTGGGTTCCCAGAGACCCCACCAAGGACAATCTCCATGTACATCAACAGCAGTATGCAGAATTGGGGCCCACAGCCTACTCCCCACTTCCCCAGGCATCCTGCATGAAGAATGCCCAGCTAAGACAGGAGCTGTTTCCTTCAGGCAAAGCCCATCACTAAGTGAACTGTTCCTTGCCTCCTGAATGCAGAAGAGGCAGGATGAGCATGCAGGGTATGGTAAATTCTGGATGTGCACCCAACTTTTACAGATGTTCCACGGAAGCTAAAAACCTTGTGATGCCCACATACAAGAGGATGTAGCTCAGAGGAAGGTTCCACACACTGCTGAAGCCAAGAGACACCTAACACTGCATGCTTTAAAACACTCACCAATTTTTGTCAATTCAGTAAGTCTTCTCATTGCAGCAATGCTTGTCGAATATAGAAGCATTTGTATCACAGGAGACTGTAAGTCTCCTTAATCCTTAAAAAGTGAACGTTCTCTCCCTGAGTTGATAGGCAAGGTAAATAAATTGACTTCAATAAAGGGAAATGGTGCAGTAGTCAGATTTTATAGCTGAGAGAAGCTGGGGCTCTGGGATCACAGGGCCCAAGTGCAAATGCTCACTCTTCACTTACTAGTGTGTGAGGTTCCATGAGTTTCTTAGTCTCTCTGTGCCTCAGTTTCTTCATTTGTAAGATGAGGTTGTGCCTGCTTCATAGGGTAATAGTGAGGATTAAATTTATAAAGTGTTTAGAATGGTGTCTGGCACTCATAGAAGAGTTCATTGTTACTACTACTATTTCTGTTGTTGTCATCGTTGTCACCTGGTTCCTATAGCAATTGAGTTTGCAACCCCTGGACTAGAGCAGTGGCCCTCAACTAGGGACAGGTTTCCCCACCAGGAGACATTTGGCAACATCTGGAGACATTCAAGCTGTGACTGAGGAGGAGCTTGCTGCTGGCTTTTAGTGGATAGAGGTAAAGAACACTGCTGAAAGTCTTACAATACACAGGAAAGTCTCACAACAATTATCTCGCCTAATGTCATCTGTGTCAACTGTGTCAAGGTTGAGGAGGCCTCAACCTTGCATGCAGATGCACCCCACATGCACGGCACTCTGAGGTCTTGCCCCTCATGCAGAGAGAACCAGGGAACAGGGAACCAATCTTTTCTGCAGTCAGGATACCGAGTTCTCTACTCTTCCTCTTCTTCCCGCTCCTCCCCTTTCACTGTTCCCAGCTTTGAGGGAATCTCTTTTAGGCTGTCATCTTTCTGCCTTCATGTTTCTTCAAAACTCTGCCCATTCACTGTTAGATGTTTACCATCCCCAGCTCCTTAGAGAACAAAGTGCCAATGATACCTCCCGGCCATTTCAACTACCAATAAAATTCAGGAGGGCCATTCATTTCCAACACCCCTTTTAGATCTAGTGACACCTTTATCACAACTGTTATGCTAAAAAGTTAAGCTTTAGTATTATGGAAGTCAGAAAGACCTTCACCCTGCCTTACAACATGCCCCCCTTGGAGGCAGAGACCAGACTACTTGCTTGTAGGAAGAAAAGGAGAAGAAAGAAAGAGAAAATAGATTATTATGTCTAAGTAATATCTGGCCACATTCAGATGTGCATCTGCAATAGATGTTCAATGCAAGGATCCTGAGAGACTTGGAGCAACACAGGGGCCTTTTTTCCATCAGCCAGAGAGTCATCAAGCTAGATGTTTTCATGGGGCCATTTCCATGAAGCTTTTTCACAACAGCCAGTGTGGAAGCTCTGGGGTTTTTTTACTGCTAGGTAATGTATCTGCCAGACATCCCTAACTCTCAACCTATCGCTGACCCTGTCCCTGTAGCACCAAGGACTGGGTAGGAAAGAGGGTGGGGAAGGAGGGAGGCACAGGAAAATGTCCATTTCTTCTGTTACTCAGTAACTGAGATATGGTGGTTTGTGTTTCAGCAGAGTCAACACAGCTACATCAGAACCTCAAATGCCATCTTCACTCTGAGTCCTGCTGCTTATTAGGCTTCTTGCAAGAAGAATTAGACCCACCTCCTCATTTTCCACCAGGATTCACACTTCCCAAAAAAGAAGCTGGGTTGAGCTGGGTTGTCTCTATTCAATCTGGAAAACCCTAATGAGCAGAATCTACATCAAACTTGTACAGAGGCACTGACCCTCATGCTTAACCCATAGACAGTGCCAACCCCTCTCCATTTACCCATGGGCCAGTCCTTTCTGCACATAGGACTATAGCAAATTGTGCAGGGAGGAGCCTCTTTGGGCCATTTTCCCTGAGAAAAGGCAGGTACTCTGGCTCTCAGCCTGGCCAGCACACAGGGTGATAGAAAGAACACAACATCTAGTGTCCTAAGATCTAGATCTTGTCCTTACTCTGTGTGGTTTTGTTCCAGTCCCAACTTTTGTAGCTCTTAATCTCTCAGCTGAAAAATGTGTCCCACCTACATTATATGGTTGCCGTGCAGTTCAAATAAGGTAATAGTCATGAAAGTACTTTGAAAAGCTATAAGAATTGTAATAATGTTATTCCTTTGCTATAGATTAATGAACATAATAAGATTGCTACTGCAGGTATTAGCATAATAGCACAGATTGTCCTTCCCTTTAATGAAATTCATCACAGATAAAGGCTCAGGCTCTTTTCTTAACCTTCTCTTGCCATCTTTGTTCAGTCAGAGGCCATAAGGTTCAGTGGTCCCCCAGCCAAGTACCTCTCTGTGGATAGTTTCCAGAAGGCCACTCTGCCTAAACAGACGTCACTTAGGTAGAGACTAGACAACCTCCTGGAATATTCCAAGGCTCTGATTGCCTGAACGACTCTCTGCAACAAGCATTTTTAACTAGTAAGTGTGGAAATGATGCTTCGGTATAAATCAAGCCAACTTTGATTAGAAAACATGTTCAAAGTTGTAGATAACTGAACATTTTGCCAGTTACTAAGACAGTGCTACCCCTTCCTAGTTAGAAGTACCTTGAGCTGACACAACTTCCCTGGTGGTCCAGTGGTTAAGAATCCACCTGCCAGTGCTGGAGACATGGGTTTGATCCCCGGTCTAGGTAGATCCCACGTGCTGCGGAGTAACTAAGCCCGGGCACCACAACTTCTGAGCCCACACTCTAGAGCCTGCATGCCTAGAGCCTGTGCTCTGCAACAAGAGAAGCCACTGCAATGAGAAACCTGTCCTCTGCAACAAAGAGTAGCCCCCAGTCACCTCAACTAGAGAAAGCCTGCTCACGGCAGCGAAGACCCAACTCAGTAAAAAAATAAAATATTTTTAATTAAAAAAAAAATTAAGTCCCTGATAGAGGCTGAAGGGCTGGCTTGACCTGAGCTACCCAGCCACGTGGACAGGCAGGTGTGGGGCAAGGCTGTCTGGCAAAGGCCTTCCAGAGACTCTGGTGCAGTAGGGTAGGCACGGAGCCACATGTGCTGCCTATAGCTTGGCACGTGGTTTTCTCTCTCCAGGTCCAAATGTCACACTACTTGATATAAAATTCCTTGCAGTGCTTCTCTTCACTTCCTCTCTGGCTTCTTTTCTCTCACAGCCTCTGTGGATACATCTACAGTCATCAAGTTCTCTGTGTAGAGTCAGGAACCACTACCAACAGCTCATCCTAATTCCACGCTGCTGCCATTCTCTCTCTTCTCAGTTTCTCTCCATGTTTCCTGTGCCAGCGCAGCCTTAGAACAATGGCTTGGTGCTAGCTGAGTAAGTGAATTGTGACTACATTTTTCCCCTTATTAGAGGACCCTACCCTCTAAAGGAAACCACTTCAGAAACTATCTTTCCCCCCCCCCAAAAGATCTTTCCATAATCTCCCTATATTTTTAAGTTTCCTGTTGCTTGACCTATAGAATGTGGACTGTTTCAGGCCCAGCTCTGCATTGTTTTCATTTGGCTATTAAAGCTGGCTTTCTGTCTTTTTAAAAGAGATATTCATAAGAACTATCATCCAAGAACTAGGGCCATGCAAAGACCATCAGCCTGGAGAATGCTACCTCTGGCCTGGGAACACAGGCAGGCTGCTGACAAGACCTCAATGCAGGGAGAGGTGACCTTCTGTGGGAAAGAAATGGCTGGGCCTGGAAGCAGGCCTCTTAGCCCCCACAACAACACAGCCACTCACCCTGGGAAGAGCAAGAGTGCAGAAAACAAAGACTCATTTGGCATCTCTGATATCATCTTTGGAAGTGAATAAGACAAATAACTTAAAAGGGCCAGGGGAGATCGATGACGCTGCTAACTTGAGACTGTCCATACGAGAGTCTCTGATTTATCAGCCTTCATAAGAGTGGATAAGCTCTCGAAATGAGTGCTCTGTGATCGGCGGCTGGACCTCCTGCTAATCTGTGTCGCTCTCCTGGTTGGGGTTGTACATGTGGAGGGGGAGGTGACTGTCACAGGGATTGAAAATATGCACTTTGATTCCATTATTCACTGATCCACCAGTTTGCCTTCTTATGCCGGAGCTGTTAATTGTGGCATTCCAAGGTACAACCCAAAGCTGGCAGGAATTGTATTTCAGAACAGGTTTGGAGGTGAGGGGAAAGAAAGCTATTGCTGACAGTGAAGCTCTTTCTTTCTTTTTTTTTTCACCCCTATTATTATGAAAGCTGCGTTCCTTGTATTAGCAGAATGGAGTCAGAGAGACCGTGCAGCCATTCGGAAAGGAGGAGGGGCGTTCTCCCCAGGGCAGGGGGACGTGCGGGACCCAGCAGGGGGAGGGAAGCTATTATGAAAAATAAAAATAAGAAAATAGAGCTGTAAAGTGGGCGAGTAACTGGACTGAATATTGGTGCTGAACAGCGTCTGAGCACTAGCTGGGCCTGCCTGAGTAAGATTAAAATCTGCAGGGAAATTTTGTTCTTTAGCACTGGCAGAAATTAGGAATAAATTCAATTGCATTCTGCACAATAGCTGGAAGCGATTGAGGTTAAGTGGCCTCGCTCTCTGATGTGTTAGTATTACTGAGCACTCTCTGCCCATGTGACTCCTTGCAATCTGCTCCTGGAACACGTCGCCATGGCAACTGATGATTTCTATTACAGTACATTCAAGTTCACATTCTAGGCCTGTCATATGCCTGGAAATTTCCAGTTAAAATATTTATTTATGAAAAAAGCAAAAAAAAAAAACCAGACTCTTTCAGGGATAGAAAACAAAAAGATGCCACGATGCTGCGTGATTTATCTACAGTTGAGAAGAGAATGTTGCATTTTCAACTTAGCTGTTTGTTGCTACCAAACAGAAAATTCCCTGCAGAGTGGCTGACTTTGTTGGGGAGGGGGAAAGTTGAAGTCTCACCTACTGTGGTTTGTGTGCAGATGTGATGTTGGTCTGAGTGCAGAGTGACAGAAGTGGCCTGAAAAACCTGCAGATCAGAGGTTCCACTTGGCTTTTTGAGACACATGGTTCCAACCTCAGCCTCCCACTAAGGTTCTGCATCTCTTTATCTTAGTCAACTCTCAGCTGGGAAAGAGCAGCATTCATTCCCCAGCTATGATGAAGGGGAGGTGGGATCCCTCATTGGGTAGGTCAATATTCTGGAGTCCTCAGGGGTTCTCAAGCTGACCCAGGAGAGGAGGAGGGCAGCCAGGAACGTAACAGGGCACACTGCTCTGTCATAGAAGCTGTACCGTGTTCCACGACAAAGGTTGATGTGACCCTCTGTGTACCCCTCCCAGGCACTGCCCACAGGGACCCAGGCACACCCAACTCTTTCAGGAAGACTTCTGTTTAGGCTTGATTGTGCCCAGTGATTTCTCCCCAGAGAAAGACAATCAAGGGTTAACTAAGCCTTTCCTGAGAAAGAAAGCGTTGCTTCCTAGCCCTGCGCTACACAAGGAGGAGTTGCTAACAAGGCCTCCTCTACTTCTTCCCCTTAGTCAAGCACATTAAATATGTTAATAAAAGATTCCCCAGTGCTTCCTCCATCAGAATCATCCAGGTGGCTACAATCACCCTAGGTGACCAATTACCTGGTGAGGGTGTCCCACAACTCACAGATGGTTCTCTCTAGCTATTAACATCTCCATATCTTTTTTTTTTTTTTTTTTTTTGCATTGTGGCTTGTGCTGCGTCTGATTGGAATCATAACCTTGTTTCTAGCTAGAACCCACTTCGTTTAGTGGGGCTGTGTTTTCTTAACTTGATCAGTAGAGTCACTGGCTTGCTTGTTTAAAATACATATTCCCAAGTGCACCTCAGAGTTACTGAGTCAGAATCCCCAGGGGAGAGGTCCGGGAATCTGTATCTTACAATCAAGCACACTTGAGTCTCACTGCACTTGGATTGTGAGCGTATTGGCAGTGTGAGGGCTATATTGAAAACTATCTAGTGACACACTCCTGATGTCTCTATGTAAGGTAGTGGGCCAAAAGTCTTCTGGGAAATTCCGAACCATTATGGATGTAAAACGTGATGAGAAAGACTGATTAGTATATTGAAGAAACATGAAGAATAGATGGATGGCTGTGGTCCTGGAGATTCCCCAATGGAAGCATGAATGAACCCAGTCCTAATGAAATCAAAGTATTTCATAGGCAATGAAATACTCATTCCACGTGTAAGACAATGACTTTTTCTTAAAACTCAGATTGACAAAGTGCCTATCGAGAACCTCTAAGGATGGAGTGCTGTGCAGGTACAGCAGATAAGACTACTTGGGAATGAGGGGTGATTTCTAGGGTTAAGTTTTTAGCGCCACTCAGCAGCTCCGTCTCTGAGGATTTACAGGACAGGTGTTAATGTTTGCAGACTGCTGACTGTACATGTGAGAAGGTAAGAGAAGCAGCATGAAAGATGGCAGCACTCAAGCCAGAAACCTGGCCTGGGAGATGCGTGTTCTGCATTCAGCAGAGAAGACGCCAAGCGTGAAAACGGCCCCCACACCTGATACTCCTTGTCTCCCTACACTCCTAACACAAGTGAGTGAGGCCTGGGTGTGCAAATCTATTAAGGGGCTCTAAATAAAGACCATGGTGCCGATACCACTCAAACTGATAGTTCCCCCATATTGTTCTGTTGATTCGAAAGGGTAAGTAGTCATGTAAGGTGGATGGGCAGACAGTTAGAGAAGTTAGAGCAGATATGGTTAGTTTTTTTAATCAGTTTAAGAGTTTCAGACAACTCCTTCACACACATTCCCGTAAGCTCTGACACAGAGAGAGAGATTTGGCATGCTCTTCTAGAGCCTGGACTCATGGACCAGAAATTACCTTTTCAGATTCTAGGGTGGATTACAGACCGGTGGGCTCTATCCAAGGAAACGGCGGACCCCCAGCCCCGAATGGCTCTGTCCAAGCCTAGCTCAGTCTGTCGCCTTTATGTGGGGCAGCAGCGTCACCTAGTGATCCTGTGGTTTAAGTACACGCTCTTTTCCTGGGAACTATCCAATTTGATCAAACTATAATGAGATCGATTATTCATATTAATGAATGAGAGTAGTTGTACGTATAATCCCATACTGGAGATGACCCCCAGTTCTGTTTCTGTTTATCTTGAAATACATTCTATGACTCTAGCATTTGGATTTTCCATCGACTAACAAAGGAGAGTATGACTGAGCTCATGCCAAGGCAAGATGGGTGGGGCAGGCAGAGAGGTTGGCAAGGTTAAAGGGGGATTGGGTCCTTGTGTCAGTTCAGATTGTCTAAGAAGCAAATGCTGAGATAGAGTTAAACATACAAGTGACTTAGTGGTGTTGCTGCTGCTGCTAAGTCACTTCAGTCGTGTCCGACTCTGTGCGACCCCATAGACGGCAGCCCACCAGGCTCACCCGTCCCTGGGATTCTCAAGGCAAGAACACTGGAGTGGGTTGCCATTTCCTTCTCCGGTGCATGAAAGTGAAAAGTGAAAGTGAAGTCGCTCAGTCATGTCCGACTCTTCGCGACCCCATGGACTGCAGCCTACCAGGCTCCTCCGTCCATGGGATTTTCCAGGCAAGAGTACTGGAGTGGGTTGCCATTGCCTCCTCTGTTAGTGGTGTTAACACCTGTCAAAGGAAAAGGGGAGATGGGTCACCGGTAAGCAGGGAGAACCTTCAGATCACCATGCTGGTCTGACATCTGTGAAAGAAGATGGGGTAAACAGAGCCTCAGACTGTAGTGCGGCACAGAGAAGGGGATGGCCAGCCCAATTGGGAAATCTGGTGCAAGGATCCAGGAAAGGGGGATCCCTGCTCTCACTGCTGTGCCTGGGCACTGAGTAGCAGCTGCCTTGGAGACATCCATAGCAGGAAGCTGCCAGCTAACTGCACTCCTGGGGACCGATCCACTCTGGAAGGGAGACCTGAGCAGCAGGACTCTATGGCTACCATAGACTGGAAGGGAAACTGCCGAGATCACATACTTGCCAGCAGATCCACATATCCACACACAGACCCTGTCAAAAACAGAGAATGAAGGAACACTGTGGTCTGGTGCATTTAAATTGCTGAGCATAGAATCTAGTACTTGTCCTCATTTCATTAGTTAATGTAAACTAAAAAGTAGAACTCCTGGGAAGCATTTCTCAATCCCACCTTTCTAAATAGCAAGCTGCTTGCCATCCATGGTATGACATTGAAACCAAGTTCAATGTCAACAACTTGGAACACCAACAGCATTTTTAGCTTTTTTGTTGTTGTTGAGGATGGATTTGGGTCTGAAAATGTCTATATCCTGCCCAAGGCAGGAACAATGACCTCACATCTGTGCTGATTCTCTCCTTCCTGTAAGTGGTCTTTGTTGCTGTTGACCATGAGACGCCACTGCCCTGGCAGTATGACCTGATCTCTATATTTAAAAACATTAAGGAACTTGCTCAAGTTCAAAGATTTTCAGAAATCCAATTTGGGTGAATTAAGAAACCCAGATAGCACTACAGGCAAGGGCACAAAGTTTTCAAATAACAGTTAAGCCACAAAGGCCCAGGATACCTTGAATTAAAAAAAAAAAAAAATACAAGGAGCGCTTGACAAAGAACCTTGAAAAGATCTAAAGGTAGAAGAAAGCCCACTGTGGAAATAAAGAAAGGATGAGGAAGAGCACACCCCGCCTTGCCCTGCCATTGCCACTCCAAAAAAAGAAAAATGAATGCACGACTCTCTCTAAGGCTTCTCAAGGAAAGAAAGATAAGAGCAGTGGAGAAGGCAGAATGAGTTAATACCACCAACGAGGTTGGAGGTGAGGAAAACAGGCTGGGGAGGAAGAAACCTGGGCAATAAGGCGGCTGGCCTAATAAATGAGAAGGAGAGTGAAATTAATGATGACTCTGAGTGGCAGAGATACCAAGCTGCTCTTTTAAATTGGTCTTTAACAAGAAAAATAAGGGAAGGGAGCATAGATAATTAGGAAGTAATGAAGACCTTTAAATATAGATGTTGAAATAAACCAGGTAAGGGAATACTTGAAAACATAGCGCAATATGTACATCAGCAGGTCCAGATAACGCACGTTCCCCAACCTTAAGGGAATTAGTTAATGAACTTGCGCAACTACGGGCCATTATTTTCAAAGGCTTCAAGAGACCGGGGATTATACAATGAAAATATTTGACCAGTATTCTACCAAATTTTTTTTAAAAAAGCACCCTTGATAATTACTATACCTGACACTGAACACTCTTCCCACCTCATAGGAATGTTATGAAAATAGAAATTACATGTTATGGAATTAGAAATATTAAACCACCCAGAGGAAAACATGGTGAGGAGGGAAGTAGCTGGTGGTGGTATGGATGATCCAGGCTGATAGACCGGATCTGGGACATATGATTAGAGATAATGCAGATTTTTTTTGTTTACTTTTTGTTCAATGAAATGCATTTGGTGGTGGTAGAATTATATTTTTTGGTTTGTGTGTGTGTGTTGGCTGATATAAAATTTGTTTACATCCCCAGAAAGCAAGAGAAAGTCTTCATTGTAGGTGACAATCTATGATGTTAAATTTTCTAAGGATAATCCACAGATTGGATAATGGCATGTAGGCAGTATCAAAAATCTCCAAGCTTTCTCTTTAATAGACTGCCACAAGTTATTTTTATTTTAATCAAGATAAGTAATGCATTATTTTTATAGAAAAGTGAAAAAATACAGATAAGCAATCATCATCATTGTCACCATCACTTAAAGTCCTTCTCGGCACTATAACATGCACATCCTTCCCTCGTTTAAAATTCCTAAATAGTTATTTAACCAATAACTTTTGGACATTTAGATGATCTCTCCTTTCTTTTTGCTACCAGTAACTCTGCAGGTATCATCTTTAAACAAACATCTTCATATACTTATTCTTCTCTTCCCTTAGAATAAAATCCTATAAAAGGAATTGCCAAGTAAATTGAAATTTTTTTAGGATTTTCGTTTCATATTGCTAAATTACTTTCAAGAAAGAAGGCAATTAACACTCCACAAACAATAAATGAAAATGTCAGTTTGTCACATTTACACCAACTAGATTTAGTACCTTCTTTAGTCTTCCAGTTCAATAACATGTAAACATCCTATAGCCATTGGAGCTGGATCATAAAATAGAACAAAACATCTAAGGAAATTTATGTATCTTCAATACTAGCCTTAAACTATTTTGGGGGAATTCTCTTTTCTTTCTCTCTCTTTTTTCCAACCCTTTTCTCTTTTCACCTACCTTCTTTTCTTTCCCTCCTTCCTTCCTTACCTGTCTGCCTGCCTCCTTTCTTTTTGAATCACAGCTGTATTGACATTTTTCATCAAGGGGTAAAAAATCCAAATGGCAGTGTTAAGAATAACAGTCTGGCTCTGTGTTATAAAGTTAAACGCTTGCAAGCCTCTGAACCAGGCATACATGTTAGAGAATCACTTGCACGAGAGCATGACAGTGCCCAAGAGTGCATACAGCGGCCCTGTCTGGTATAGCTAAGAAACTTCCAACAGCCCAAGTGTACACCTGCAAAAAACGGGCTGAGCAGATTGTGCCGTATTCCCACAATGGACTGTCACGCAGCAGTGAAATGGATGAACCACAACTAAGTGCAATCACATGGATGAATCTCTGAAACAACATTGAATGAAAATAACAAGTTGCAGAACATTAAATAGAGTATGATACAATTTTTACAAAGCTCAAAAGCAAGCAAACTTTAAAAAGCTTATTGCTTAGGGGTACATACATATGTGATAAAAGCATTTTTTTCATCAGATAAATTATGAACACAAAATTCAGGACTGTGGTTACCTCTCAGGGGGAGACAGGGTCAGAGGAATGAAACAAAAGGAACTCTTAGATGCCCCATCGGGAATGGTTCAGCTCCCAGAGGGGTCACACATGTTCACTTTATTGTTCTGTTTTATATGTGTTATAAGCATCTGAATGTATCAGCCACAGAGAGGTTGGTTATGTATTGCAGAGTTGCTCGTTAGCAAATTTCATTTGCTAATACGGCACATAGCTCTCTCATGTCCCCAAAGAGCAAAGCAGTTTTTCACTGCTAAAACCAGGCCCCATACTTTGCCGGCTAGATGCCTGCCACCGGGAATACAAAACAGAGCGTCTTGGCAGGATTTCGCAATTCCCCAGAGAAGCGGCTGTGCCCTCACACCTCAAGTGGAGAATTCCCTTCGCTCTGGAGAATCCAGAGGGAGAAGAATGAGCCCACATGTACAACAGACACAACTTCAGGAGAAATTCCCCAAGGCCGGAGGCTGTGACCTTACCCATTCTCTTCTACTTTTCTAAAAATAGATCTCCAATTCTGGTAAATGGTTAGAGGAAAATAGCCTATTTTTAAAGGAGAGGTACTAAATAGCAAAATCATTTTGCTTAAGCAATGAGCCAAGTCACTTCTAATGAGGCTGTGGCATTACTGGAAATAGGAGAGATATTTAAATAAATAGTCCATACATTACCCCCCAATAAATCACTTGAAAAATATTCTTGAATGTACTGAATGTATTTTTAGTGGCATATGCCTGACCTTTCTGGAAAAAGAAAGATAATGCTGAAACAGTTAAGAATAAACATTTATTCAAATTAGTAGTCAAGACACTTAGTGAGGATTGTAGCATGTTTTCTTAACACCTTTAACTATATCCTGTGCTTCAGAAACAACTTATTTTTTTCCTACCTTTAATAAAACACAGAATCTGTCTGTGAAGTAGCAGGAATATGAGAGATGAAACTTTTTTGATGACCCAGTGAGAAATCCTATAATGGTCCTATTACTTCAAGGCCTCAGGCAGGATGGATATAGGATATCTGCAACATTTCATAAAATGATTCCCAGTCCATAAAACGTTAGTTTTTTCTTATGACTGTGTCTCCAAGTGTTTTATAAGCAATGTCATATTCTTTTTTAATAATATTCACAATAAAAATGTAAATAAGACCCATTTATTCATTCAACAAACACATTCTAACAACCTGCTCTCTACCTGGTGCTCTGCTAGGAACACAAACCTCTTCTCTCAAAGTCCTCACAGCCTGTGATGTCTTCTAAAGACCCTTGTATTAAATCTGCATCTGAACCTCTTGATGTTATGTTCCACTGCCTGGAAAAAATAATAATATTGACCTTGTTCTCAGGAAATGCTTCAGGTCGAGGTTTGGTGGGAAAGAGGTTCCGCACCTCAATCTTACTTGTCTCTGATGCTTCCTCCCCACTCCCCACCCCGCTCCTCACTCTGCTTTTCCCCCTTCTCTGACCCTCAGCCAAGAACCACTGTCTTCCCTTCCTTTCCCTTTACTCTCTCTCCCCTCTTCCCTTTACTATAAAACTTCTAGAAAAACATTCACACCGCTCTCCTCCAGGAACTCCCCATCAACTACAGCATTCATTTCAGTCCCCTCTTCTACCAAGAGTGCTCTCAAGGTCAGCGATGGCCTCCTCATCTCTAAAACAATGGCCAGGTTCTCCTCATCCTACTTGGACTTATCTCTCTGCCTTCCCATTGGCGAGGTCCTTCTGCTAGTTTTCCTTCTGTAGGCGCCTTCTCAGCCCTCCCCACCAGTTCCCCTTTCTCTTCCCATCCCTCTAAGATTGGCACCCACACCCCAACCAAAGCCCCTCTTATCCTGTTAGTGACCACAAGGGTTCTCCTTGAATGCCATATGTAGTCACCCATCAGTGACCCTGGATAAGTCTGTCCCTTGCTTGGAAGGTTAAGCCTGAAATTCTCATCTCACCCATTCTCTCTTTTTTTAAAAATAAGTAAGTTCAATGTACCAGGACATAGAAGCAAACTCAACGTCTATTAATATCAACAAAGAAACAGGTAAAGAAGATGTGGCACATATATACAATGGAATATTACTTGGCCATAAAAGGAATGGAATTGTGCCATTTGCAGAGATGTGGATGGACCTAGAGTCTGTCATATGGAGTGAAGTAAGTCAAAAGGAGGAAACAAATGTCGCTCATTCCTCTTTTCTCCTTCTGCTCAATCCCACTTGTCTTCCAGGGACCACAGCATGTGGTAGCTGGGGACTTTGAAACCAGATGATGGGAGTTCAAATCCTAATTCTACAATGACAAGCTGTGTGACCTTGTTACTTAACCTTAACCTCTCTATGCCTTTATTTCCCCAACTATAGAATGGAGGCAATGATCTTACCTGCCTCCAAAGATTGCTATGAGAATTAACGAGTTAATATTTGTAAAGTTCTTAGAGTGGGTATCATTGTAAGTCTCATGGATGCTTAAGAAGGCAAAAAGTCAACTCTGAAAGTATTTTGCAAATGTCCATGCTTTTAATCATCTCTTATTAGTTCAATTATAACCATATATTGTGTTTTTAGATAAGTGTTTCCCCAGTATACTCTGTGCTCTCTTGGTCAGGGACTTTGTCCCTGTCACTTCTGTATTCCAACCTCGCATGTGGCAATTCTCTGGAAGCATTTGTTACGTGAGAGGAAGTTGAGAAGAGATAGGTTTACCATGGCTACTCCATCTTAACAGCAAATCAGAGAGCATGAGCCTAGAATTTCCTTGGGAGGCATTTTGGCAAGAAATGAGGTTGGGGTACTGTTAGGCACCAGCACTTTCCATTCCTGCAATTTCTTCAGTCCAGTAAACTGATCAGGTGACAGGAGTCATAATGGTGCCAAGCCCAATTAATCTAAACCTGAATGGCACAGACTGTACCTTTCTGTATCACATCAGTTGAGTTTTATTTTCCATTCTTCATACCTGTTTCCTTCTCTGTATGTAGCTAATGAGCTTTACATTTAAAACATGAAAGGCCCATAAAACATAAAAATCACAAATCAACAGTGCTTTGTTCAAGAATATCCTATTTAAGCAAGAAATTTCCCAAGCAATGCAGTCAATTCAGCCACCAGGTGCCAGGTGGCAATGGGTGCTGTAAGGGGAGGGCTGGGAAGAATATAAGAGAAAGCTGTACTCCCTTTCCTTGGGTGTGGGGACTTACAAAGCCATAAACCATCCCCCTCCCAGGCAAGCATCTTAAGAAATCAAAGCTATCCCCATACCCTTACTAATGCATCTGTACCTTTAATTAGCCCAATCGAGCACATAACTCAGTAGAAATCTCTCACCTTTTTTGCTCCTTTCAACTAATTTCTGAACATTTCATTTTCTAGTAAGCTTTCACAGCATAACAAGCAGTAATGAAATGACCGATATTAACCCATTGTTAGATTAAGCACAGTACATCATTGTCAGAGAGCATTCCATAGTATTGATGCTTGAAATGGGTCCTATCCTATGATGAAAACATTTGGTATTTGTCTAATGAGACCATTCTTGTTCCTACAAAGGAAAAAAAAAAAGACATTGTATTAAAATATTTCATGTTAACGACAGCCTGTTCAGCACTTTCTGCTCCCAGCCACATCTAAGGGTGAAGCAGATTTCTCAATATTAAATGCTGCAGTTGGGCCCATATTCTTAGCGAGCTGTCTGATTGGCTAGTCCCCAAATATAACTTAAATTGGCTTAAAATAGAACAATCACATGCTAACCCGGTAGCATTAGCAACTCTATTAACAGCCAATTTCACATCCACACCAGAGGGAGTAAAAGGTAATTTGCTCATTATCAACACCCTCTGGCAGTGGAAGGAAATGACTGTTCATCAAAAAGTGTTTTCCTACATAACAATAGCAGCGCCCATATGTAACCACCTCACTCTCCCCTCCAAGACTCCATCACTGGAGAACAGCTACAGGAAAAAGACTTTGAAATGTAAATGGGTTTGAAATAAGTAGTCTACTGTCCCCACCCAATTCCAAAACCAGCCCTACCTTCATCTCACCTCAACAACCCTTTAGGGCTACAACTGAAATGTTGGACACATAATTCTATAGGGCACAGGGTAGATCCAACTGCAGCAGAAATTGTTTAGATTGGAAAGGTTTCCAAGTCCCCACAACCTGACTAGTACCTAAGACTTCTTTGAGCAAACTGTTGAATGTGGACAGATCTTGGAGCCCATTGTAACCAGATCTAACCTGTAGACTCATCTAGTAATTGAAGCAAACGAACCATTCAGAAATACGGTATCGTCCCTTTGGGGCAATTTTAAATCTCACCCACCACCTATCTTTCTTTAGTAAGTATTTCTTCAGAAATGAAGTTCTTTTGTTTGCTTGCTTTTAATTACTATTCAGGAAACTTCAGCATGATGTGTTTGTGTATTTGGATATAATATTGTACTAGTATAGTGAAAAACTAAAGACACAGATTTCTTACCTGTTAATCTGCTCAGCCGGTCAACTTTATTTGAAAATCGTCATCTCCTAATTCCTATCTAGCTCTCTGGGTCTTCTCCTCTTCTTCTTACATCTGTCTACCCTGTCTCCTTACACAAAGAGGCCAAGCTAAACTGCCTGGAGCAACTCTTGCAGTGTCACTTCCCCGCTCAAAAACCTTCAGTGGCTCCCTATTGCCTCTAGATAAATCCCAGACTCTACATCCTAGCATCTAAAGCTTGTCACAAACCTGCCTCTCCTTGCTTTTCTGGCTCTCACTGGAAATTCTCATTACTCCCCAATACCCTAGAATACAACTCATCTTCCCTTATCAGGATCAAAGGCAAGATCAAATGCAGTCATCTCCATGGTCTTTCTTGATTGTTCCAGTGAAAAATGAACCACTGTACCTCTGAACTGCTATAAACTTTTTGGACACCTTGCCACTTCATAGTGAATTGTGGGGGGTTACCCCAGAACTTGAAAATGAGAAAAAGACATTATGAATCTAGAGTCACCTTAGAAAGACAGAAGAGCTTCCATATCTGCAAAACCAGACTGTACCAGAATAGACTATTTAAAGAAAGAGATTATCAATCTTGTGATGCATAAAGGGAGGGGGGAGCATCGTCATAGAGGAAATGATGCTTGGACCCTCCTAGTGGTGTCCAGGAGACAGAAGGTCTTGGCCAACAGATGCTAATACTAGCTTCACTGGTAACACCTTTGCTATCTGAGATGGTTTTATGATGCCATCCTTGCCAGCTGCCATTCAACACTGGACTCTTTAGATACCCCTTAGTCCTGATTCTGTCAACCAAAATCCTTCTGGGTTTTTCATGTTGGTCTTCCTATATATAGAAAGAACATGTGCTGGTCACATGGACTGAGAATATTCTAGCTCCTGTGACAATGATTTCTCACTGTATATTAGTTAGTTGGCTAATCATTCTTTCAATTAATATTACTGAGCACCTACTATAAGAAGGAAATGGCAAACCACTCCAGTATTCTTACCTGGAAAATTCCACGGACAGAGAAGCCTGGCAGGCTACAACAGTCCATAGAGTTGCAGAGTCGGACATGACTGAGCGACTAACACACACAATGTGTCAGGTACTTATCTACTCGTTTGAGATAAGATGGTGAACAAGACCACACAGTCCTTCAATCTAATGCCTTTGCATTCTAGAGCAGAGGTCCCCCCCAGGGCCACAGACCAGTACCAGCCAGTCAGTGGCCTATTAGAAACTGGGCCACACAACAGGAGATGAGCAAGTGGGGGAACCAGAATCATCCCCACCCTACTCCTGGTCCATGGAGAAATTTTCTTCCACAAAACCGCTCCCTGGTACCTAAAAGGTTGGGGACTGCTGGTCTTGAGGGAAATACAGACAAGTATGCCCACAATCCTAACAAGGTGCGGTGACTGCCTCGTTAGAAATGTTCAGGAGACCGGGTGGGAGCACGTGCTTGGAGAAAGAATCCAGGCTCCAGCAGCCAGATAAGCCTTTGTAGAGAAAATAATATTTACCTGAATCCTGAGGCATCAGCTGGAGTTAGCCCAAAGATGATAGGAGGAGGGAAATGGAATGATGCACATAAGCACAGGCAGCATGAAAAAGATTCAGGGTATGTCTGAGAAACTGAACATAGTTCAGTGGAGCTAGAGTGGAGAATGTGAATAAAGGCAGGGAGGAGGGTCAGGAGAGCAGCACACAGATCAAGGAGGGCCCATAAACCATTTTAAGAGTCTGTCCTCTATCATGAGAGCAATGCAGAATTATTGAAAGGTTTTAAGCAAGTAAATGCCATGATCATATCACTGGTTGCTGGAGGAATGGGCAGTGTCATTGGAGATGAAGAGAAGAGGACTGATAGAAGACTTATTTAGAAGATACAATAGGCAGGACTTGGTGAGTAATGAGATAAAGGGACTAGGAGTGGAAGTGAGCAAGAGAGAAAGGAAGACAAAAGAATCTGAGCTTGAACAAATAGAGTGGGTGGCGGTGCCTTTCAATGAGGCAGCATGTGACAGAGATTAAGAGCACAAACTCAGAGCTGGGCTACCTGGGCTTGAATCCTGGCTTTACCACTGTTTCATTTTGGGCCAGTTATTTTTCTCATCTATGATGAAGATAACCAGAGTACCTGTATCATAGAGTTATTTGGATTACGTGGGTTAATACTGACATGCTCAGAACAATGCCTTGCAGGTAATAAATGTTATACGTGTTTATTATATAACCAAAATAGATGACAAAGGAGGAATAGCAGGTTTGGAATAAAGGATTATGAGTTTCATTTTGGAGATCCTGAACTGCAGAAATCTGTGGAGCAATCAAGAATAGATCTCTACAAGGCAATTGCATACATAGATCTGGAGCTGCAAATGGGATCTGTGCTGGGGATTTTGTTCTGGAACAATCTTCATACGAATAGTAACTGAAAACAGTTACCTTCAAGCCTTGGCTCTTCTTCCAAGCATGTGTTCTCCCCACCTCCATCCCCTGAACATCCCTAACAAGAGGAGAAAAGGGTAGAAAGTAATGGACAAAGAGAAACCTAGCCCAATGCCTTTCCACGTTTTGGAATCAGTCGGCTGCATTATGTATTCAAATGTTTAAACATTTAACTTGCTGATAAGAAGAATCATAGAGAAGGAAAAGCTACAGAACACAGCTGCACACTGCGTGAGGCCCCTTACAAGAGAGAAGTGGACTGTTCTGTGGAACCACTATCCTGGTAGTTGTATTTGTCTTTGTTCATTTCTGCTTCACCTGATGCATACTGGGTTCTTGGCACTTTTTAATTACTGAATATATTAATATTTGTATTTTTCTATTTCTCTTTTTTTCATCCACTGAGACGGACTTTTTCTGCTATCACCTAACCTCTTGTTTATTTAAAGTGACTGAAGTATATCTCTTTTCCCCTAGGAGATCTTTCAGATATGCCAGTGACTGTAAGAACAGATCTGGTTTAAAGTATGGGTATATAAGAGGCAGGAAGGGACTCCAGGAAAAGCTTCTGTTTATAGCATAATTGGTAAGAATCATTTCTTTTATCTATGGCTATAAACATTTGCATAACTAAACTTACCACAAAAATTATATTATCTAAAGCTAATATATGTTGACATGCTATCATTTTTCTATGCTTCTATATTAGATTTAACCAGTGCTTTATTTCAAATAAAATCTTAATTTATTACAGAACTTAGCATGATAATCATCTATAAGAATAACAAGTCCTTTATAATAAAAGCCAAAATTCACATGTTCATAGCAGTTCATCTTTGCAGCCTGAATAACTTTTCATCCCACAAACCGGCACCAGCTGTATGATAGTCTTTTGAGCCCTTGGGTTGGCTTCTCCAAATGAAGTTAAGGAATTGGATTGTCAGAAGTCTTCAGCTTCTCACACCATAATTAAGGCTTCAGTCCATCAGTTCTCTCTCTCTCTTGAAACAGAAAGACCAAATTTGGAAGTCAGTCTAATGACTAGCATATCCATGTGAATATCCGCACATTGTATTATTTACCTACGGCATGAAAAAAAGATGCAATGAAATTTTTATAATGGGAGGGAAAGGTTGCTCCTGGGTAAATCATTTGAGGAAAATCAGAATTGAACTTCAACTCAATTTCTCCCTCATATGAATAATGGCATTAAGAGAAGGAGAGAGAACAGACTTAAGAGAACATCGGTGATGGCAAATGAGGAACCCAGGTGAGTCAGAGGCATGCCCATGCTGGGCTCAAGTCAGGCAACCCAGTAAATCAGTGTTCAGAATCTTTCTAGGGGAAAAGATGTTTGAGAGCTGGACAGCATTGTGGAAAATGAAATTTGTGAAGCAGTGAGGAAAAGCAATAGGTAGCCAAAAACTTTAATCTAAAAAAAAAGAAAAGAAAAAAGCAGCGACAAAATGGAGAAGTGCAGTGTACCCCACAACCCAAGCTATCTTCAAATAAAATTCATTTCCATAAAGGGTCCTGACTGTTCCTAATTTTTGTAAAAGTCACACCCACATGCTGTAATGCACAGTAATCTTTTAATTTTTCCCTTCATTTTGGGGACAGAAATTCCCTTTGAAGCCTCCTTGTAATGGAGCTGAGGGAGCACCAGGGTTCACCGGGGCCTGGCGGCCTTCCTCCCTCATTGCCACCCGCACGGTTGATGTGCTGTTAGTTACAAAGCGCCGGACTGCTGCTGCCTTCCGTCAATCCATTTAGCCAAAGGCCTCTGATTTGTTCACATTTACTACAACACATACAGAGGGCTGGAGGATTTTTTTTCTTTTTTTTTTTTTTTTTTTACTATTGATCTGGTGCTTTAAGAGGGGAAAAAATCTCCTTGGCTGTCTAAACACTATTGATCCCTGCTTGGGAGTCGCAGCAGAAGTGTAGAAAGGGCGTGGATGAATTGAAATTTCATTTCCGACAACTTGTTCCTGTTATTTTTACCCTTTTGGACGGGGAGAAACATGTTGCTGCGGCTTCAGTCAATGTGGTCGATAGCTCCACTGAGAAACTCAACACGGCTTCTGCCAGAGGTTTGGCAATGAGACATGATGTTGGATTTAGAGTGTATGAAGCTAAAGGATGCTGGCGAAAAGCACGAGGTCTTCACGGCAACTGGAGGCAGAGCAGCTAGCTTTGGGCTCGCAGTGACCTAACAGGCCTCTGGCTTTGGGAAAAAAGAAGGATTATGGGCACTTATGACACTGCCATTTGGGAAAGGCCCTGAGTAGCCACACCAGAAGCTTCACCGGGTTAGAGAGTCCTCACTTCTGACTCTTGGGTGGCAGTATGTTACAAGCAGAGAAGAAACACTCTCTAGCTGAAGCTAAATCTCAGGCTTCAAACAAAAGCATTGGGTTGAGCTCTTCCAGAAGGTTGTCCCTGTCCAGGAAAGGACAATGTGAAACCACAGCTGCAGACCCGCAAGGAACTCGTGGATGACACTGGGCTCTCTCGGGCACGTATCTACAGCCAGCGGCCTCAGGACGCACACCCGGCCTGGAGCACAGAGTAGAGGTGGTTTGGTGCCAACAGCACCAGCTTTGTTCTTTTATTAGATGTTCAAAGAGTACAGGAGAAAACCAGGCTCCTTCTTTCTAATGGCAACATCTGGCATTTATGCAGCCATGCACCTTTGATCGTTAAGGATCCCGAAACCCTTAACAACTTGCCGTGGTGCTAATGTGGCCAGAGCAACGATCTTACAGCAAACGAGCCAAGTTCTTCCCACACCCGTTCGCTTCTCTCCATTTTGCAGTGTACAGAACCATTCTCCATTCTGGGAGGAGAGTCAGTTTGGATCCCAACCAAACACCTCTTTCATTTGTCACTTTTCTGCAAAGTTTGTCCAGTACTGCCTGCTGCCCTTTTTCGTCTAGAAGTACTTTATCACTGTTCTTATTATCAACAGTACTTTATTTACATTTCCAATTATTTTACAGGCCCATTTCTGCCTCTATCTCCATCCCTCCCATTCCAGAGAAAGACGAAAATTTTCTCCTCCCCTGGGAGCCAAGAATCTGCATTGCCGATGAGGTTGCAAATTCAGACACAATAAACAGAATTAAGAAAAACTGAGCTGGCATTTGACAGAAATTGTAAAATGACACTCAGAAATGTTGCTCTTGTGGAAATTACTGATATTAAAATATAAATCAGTGTCTTGTGTTTCCCGAAGCACCAGGGGCTCTATTAGGTTATGCAGTTTGATTGCTGAGCTGAACCTAAGAGACTTGGCAGTTCACTGCTGAAGTTATACCGAAGAATTTAACCCCTCTCCTGCTGGAGAGCAGGCACCCAGGCAAATGCTCATGAATCATAGCATCTCCAAGAGGCCTGGGCTTTTCCACTGAACCGTTTGAAACCCGCAAGAAGGTGGAGGGGGTTAACATGAGGAGAGATGGTAAAGGAATTGTGGAAAATCCTTTCTCAAGATAAGAATCTTATTGTATAGTATCAGGAAGAAAGCAGCAAAGGGCAACTCAAGAAGCAGATTCTATGAAATTTTTCATTAGTTATAATGGGGAAAATAGTAACTCAGGAGACACCAACATAAGCAAATGACCAAGGTCAATATCGTTGGTAGTAAGATATACTGATGGTGTGTAAGAGGCTAACAACTGGGGGAGCTGAGGAAAGGGTATACAGCAACTCTCTGTACTGTGTTTGCAACTTTTCTGAAAACCTAGCTTTTTCAGAAAGGTCTGTATGTTCCTGTTTTTTCACCAGAGTTGACCACTGCTACCTTTGTGGAGAGACAAAGCAAATCACAAATAGCCTAATAAAGGCAGGTTTTTTTGCCTTTAAAAAGTGAATAGTTAGGGACTTCCCCCATGGTCCAGTGGTTGATAATCTGCTTTCCAGTGCAAGGGACACAGATTCAATCCCTGATGGGGGAACTAAGATCCCACACGCCAGGGGGCGAGCACCAAGCCCGAGCTCTCTAGAACCTGTGCACTGCAACTAAGACCTAATGCAGGCAAATAAATAAATATTTGTTTAAGTGAACAAATTAAGTGCCACAGGAGTCTGAGGGGTTACCTACCTGGCAAGGCTGCTATGAGAATTATTGTTCTTTATGTTTGGTGCAGTGCCTTACATATAGTAGCTGCCACACAAGTG
Organism: Cervus elaphus; assembly: GCF_910594005.1. Taxonomy (NCBI): domain Eukaryota; kingdom Metazoa; phylum Chordata; class Mammalia; order Artiodactyla; family Cervidae; genus Cervus; species Cervus elaphus. The sequence continues at coordinate 39,463,764 of NC_057818.1, forward strand.
TTGATTAGTGCATGTGGTTGGAAAGATGACAAAAATGGCTACTGAGTTGGGTCTTGAAATTGTGTGTTTTTTGGACAGACAGAAAGAAGATCCCTCATATTCAAAAACGAAAGATACTGAGAAATCAGGTAGGAGGGTTTTCAGTATGTCAGTTTATCCTAATGGTAACCAAGATTAGATGGAGTGTGTGCTTCAAAAGAGGATATTTTACTAAATGGCATGGGAATAATGATGGTGGCAGTAGGAGGACTACTTATGTTGCTCTCTTCCCTACCCTAGATGTTTGTACTCCATACATCAAGTAGAAAAAGAGAAAGAGTGAAACAAAGAGACTGTATCAAGAGAAAACCAAGTCAAGGAAGAGAAAGGAACGTTTGAGAAAAATGTTCATTGGGTCAGAGTTGATCCACAATGAAACAGAGGTTCCAAAATGTAGAAGCAGCTAGTAGAGGTGCTGTAAATGGAGAGTGAGTTGTAAAGAGATCTCTTGAAGAGGACTGTAATTAAGGGTACTTTATCCATTTGCATTAGATTTAACTGCTTAAAATAGAAAAAATCCAAAACAACCATGACTTAAGATAGAAGTCATTTATGATAGAAATTTCTCCAGTGGTTAGGGCTCCATGATTCCACTGCAGTGGGAGCAGTTTCAATCTCTGGTTTATTTATTTGGGGGGGGGTATTTTTTTATTTATTTTCTCCATTTATTTTTATTTGTTGGAGGCTAATTACTTTACAATATTGTAGTGGTTTTTGCCATACATTGACATTAATCAGCCATGGATTTACATGTGTTCCCCATCCTGATCCCCCCTCCCGCCTTCCTCTCCATCCCATAATCTCTGGTTTAGACACTAAGATCCCACATGCTGTGAGGTGTGGCAATAAATAAATACATAAATGAATTTTAAATTGCTCTTTCTCTGTCTCCAGGGCTGGCATGGTGGTTCCATACCATCAGAGACCTAGCTTCTACATCTATGAGCACCACATCATATTCCAGATGGTTGCTGGAGCACCAGCCCCTAAATCATCATCCCAGACAACCAGAAAGGAAGAAGGAACAAAGAGCTGTACACCACTCTTTAGGATTTCCAGGAAGTCCCCACAGTATTTCATCTTACATCTTATTGGCCAAAACTTAGACATGTAGCCATGCTTGGCTACCAGAGAGGCTGGGATAGGTAGTCTTTTGGATGAGTACATAGTCACCCTGATAAAGGTTATGTTACTATGAAAGATTTATAGTATGGATATTAGAACAGACAAATGACAGCCTCTGTGAGAAGAACTAGCTGTAGGGAGAGATTTTCACCTGTAGCAACGAGTCTGATAAATCCTGGGACCCCTTCTCTTGTTCCTTCAAGACCCTTGTTTCTTCAGCCATTCCAAAGTCTCCTTTAGGAAGACCCAACTGGCCCTTCTTCCTCTCCAGAATAGCTTCAGTCATCAGGTTGGACTAATCAGTAACCTTGATGTCAGGTTCCTATCACTAAGTCATGGCACAGAACCCCCAACCCAGGCAAAACCATCCCCTTCTCCCACCTCTGTTTCTCAGATATGCACTACATGACCAGGGATTATTTTCTTTTTGAACTGGATTTGAATCCAAAGAAGCAGATCGTTCCTGCCAGGCCTCCACACAGTATGGCTATGTCCATGAGCTGTTGGCAGAAGCAATTTATTGTACAAGGAGTATCCTATCAATTCATGGTGTTCACATATTTGTAAACTGGAAGAAACATTGAACATCCTTTCATTATTTCAATAATTAAGACCCCTAGGAGTCATCACCCTTTTATATTGGTGTGTGTCTGCATGCTAAGTCACTTCAGTCATGTCTGGCTCTTTATGACCCTATGGACCATAGCCCACCAGGTTCCTCTATCCATGGGATTCTCCTGGCAAGAATACTGAAGTGTGTAGCCATTCCCTTCTCCAAGGGATTTCCCCGACCCAGGGATCAAACCCATGTCTCTTACGTCTCCTGCATTGGTAGATGGGTTCTTTACCACTAGTTTTTATTGTTAGGAGGTGGAAAGACTCATGGCTAAGTGTAGGTAAACCTGTTAAGTTTTGATTAACCCCCAAGGATAGCTTTAACTTTAAACTAAATAATATCTCTTTCTGTGAAAACCGAGAAATGTGTTTTAGATGAGAAAAATAGATTCTTGATATTCTTCCATCTAGGTCATGAAGGAAAAGTAACAGACAGTGTTGCTTTAAGGCCAGTAGTTCATCCATAAGCCCAAGCTGTGACCGGTTTCATGGGGAGTCAGCATCAGTAATCTGTGTTGATGGCATGTGTGTAACCTCACGAAGATACTGATAGATGGTGTAAGAAGTACTAACGTGTTTCCCATCCTGCCCCCACTCGACCTGTGTTTCATTGAATTCATTCACTTATACCTTTTTCCTTCCTCTCCCCACAAGTAAACAAAGACTCTCTGAGTTAATAAAGAGGAAAGAGAGGAGAATATGAACATAAGTTAGAGAATTTGACCCTGGTAAGATCACTATCATTGTCAAAAATGGGGAAAACAATAGAACCCCAGATAGATTTAGCAGTCCAGGGGCAGAAATATTGACGCATACCAGGAATGGGGGACAGGGAAGTGAGTGAACAAGATCTTAAAATCCTATCCCTTTCCTCTCAACTGACCTTTCTAGAGAATGGTGGAAATGATGGTGGTATAATGATGGTAGAACAGGTCCAAGGGAAGAGAGCCTGAGACCAATCTCACGTGTGTGTGTGTGTGTGTGTGTGTCTTTCTGCATTAGCAGCTTCCTCAGAGGATTAAAAAGGCCCAGAAGAGCTACAGTAAGAAGAAGATGCAGTCTCTGCAGCCTGATGACCAGCACACAGACATCTCGGCACACTCCAACTGCAAGAGACACCCTTGACCAGAGACCAGAGCAACCCAGGACACCAGAACTGAGGCACACTCTAGAGAGACCTGAATAGGTGGAAGGAATCATGAACTGCTTCATTTTTTAACTGAAAAATGATGGATATTCCTCATAAATAACTAAGATTCCATTTTCTGCCATTTGGTATAAATGGAATTTAACAAAGAGATTGAGTAATACAAAAATAGTTACTTTTTCTTTGCACACTTGAGTTCATACTGCTACCCTAGTCACTAATGTGATGACTAGATGTAGTATTAAGTGTTTCTTGAGAATCTGTAAAGTGCTCTGTGTGGGGGCTGAGGCCAACTTCAGAGGCACAAAACATCACTAGATCCCCTGACCAAGTTTTTGTTTTCTGTTTTTTGTGGTCACAATTGTCACCAAGAAAAAGCCTGCTAGAAAAGCAGATGGCAGAACTTTTGAATACAAAAAGAGTAGTTCCCTGGGGAGACACAACAGAATTGGAAATGCCAGTGGAGGAGATGAGGCGCAAGGATGTGAAGGTCTCAGCAGTGATGCAGGAGACAATAGCACAGAAGGTGTAGAATCAGAGTTTGAAGAGAGGGGACATTCAAGTCCTGTGCCCAGAGATCAGTATCCATGGGTCAGGTGGGGAGCCCCTCCCTCTGTGATGAATTCTCTCCTCTACAAAATATTTGTCCAGCCACACTGGACACATACTCCTCAGAAAGCATTGTGAAGGTTCCTGTGATCATTTTATGAAGCAGCTGAGGCTCCTCCAAAGCACTCTTCCTTACCCATCTGGCACACATTACTGTCAAATGCTTCCAAAACCCTTCCCTTTTTTTTTTTTCATCATAAACACTTCCAAATTGCCCACTTCTATTGTTAATGACTCACAGGATTCCCATGTTTCCTTCATGGAACACAGTTCAGCTCTCTATTTTTCCTCTAATTTATTTTACTTAGTAAATATATTTCCATGCAAATATGAGAGCCTATGCCTGCCACTTTTCCTTCCAAATGCTCTTGGCCCTTGCAATGGTAGCTGTGTAACTCCATAGTAGATGAAACAATCATGAATTAGACAATCATTTTTCCGTCTCTGGGACAAGATTTCATTTTATTTAAGAATCATCTCCTGACAATCCAGTAAGTTAGCTTCTGTTGTTAGTTGCTCAGTCGTCAGCTTCTAGAGGAATATTATTCTCAAGGATACGTTTACTCCACTACAACCTTTGTGTGATGCTTGGACTGAGTTCACGATTCCTATTAAAGAAGAATGTCCATCAAGGTAGAACCAAAATAGTAAACTTTAGAGCTAGGAAAGAAAGCCATCGTTCAGTACAACTCCTCAGTTTACAGAGAGAGAATGAAGGCTTGGAGAGATGAGTGCTTTTCCATAGGCTGTTCCTTGACTTAGGTGCTGAAGCAGGTTTAGCAGCTTCCTGGCATACAGACCTGTTCAGTGTTCTTTTAGGCCATGCTATTTTTAATCTTCTTGGCTGTCTAACACTGTAGAGTAAATGTTTGTATCCCTTCAAAACTCATGTGTTGAAATCCTAACCATCAAGGTGATAGTATTAGGAGGTGGGAGCCTTTGGGAGGTGATTACATCATGAAAATGGAGCTGTCATGAATGGGATTAGTGCCCTTATAAAAGAGACCCCAGGAGTCTCCCTTGTCCCTTCTGCCATGCGAATTTACAGCAAAAAAAAGAAACAGCCTTCTCTGAAGTGGGTCCTCACCTAATCTCCTAGCACCTTGATCATGAACTTCTCAACCTCCAGAACTGTAAGAAAAAAAGTTTTTCTGTTCTTTGTAAGATATGCAGTCTGTGATATTTTGTTACAGCAGCCCAATCAACTAAGATATCTTGCATTGAAGTGATTTGTAACATTCACCAATATTTCCTCTTGGGGGTAAAGGAAGAAAGTGGGCATAGCCATAGGACTTGTTTTGGCCAATGAAATGTGAGCAGAAGTGAAGTGTGTCACTTCCACTTTAAGAACCTGTGTGTGATTCACCTAATTCCCTTTCTGCTGCCATGGCAACAGGCAGCATACTAGATGATAGAGGTTCTACTAGCTGAGGACAATAAAGAGCAGAGCCCCAGCTGACTCATAAAGGACATGTAGCACAAGTGAAAAATAAACCTTCATGGTTTTAAATCACTGAGATTTGTGGATTATTTGTTACTGCAGCATCACCTAGCCCCTCCCTACTGGCTAAACCAGATTGACATCACCATTCCCACGATACATCTCTCTGCATGAAGCCGTAAGAGGGTAAACAATGCAGCACATCAGAATACAACCCCATAAAACATTCCAAATTCTCACCAGCATTCTTTCTTCCTCTTGGCTTTTATTAGGGGTGGGGTATGTGGTTCATTACAAAGAATGAGTATTTTGATAGCTTCTCATTCTTGGAACTATTCTGCAGGTAAGTGCCTGATGGAAACTTCCTCTAGTCCTGGAGTTTAAAACATAATGAATTAGATTATTTTAATAAGTGCAGTGCATTATGACCTCACATGCATCATCCTATGCTTACACACACATATGTGCAAATATCTGTGGTTTTCCTTGAGGCTTTTTATTTGGATAGTTCTCAGCACTTTCCAAGTTTCCTAACTTTACAACCGCCAATATAACAGTAACTTGACGCAGCAAAAAAAAATCACATCATCAGATATTTCCAAATTAATAAGTAGAAATTAATGGAAAGGAAGATCCCCATGGAGTAGTAAGAGAGCCTGTCTGACCTTGGGTAAGTCACTTAGCCTCTCTGGGCTTCAATTTCCTTCTCTGTAGAGACAGAAATAGTATCTACTTCCCAGGGTTATTATGAGAATGAAGTTGATGTGCACATCCCATCTGGTTCATAATTAGTACCTAATGTTAACTATATTTGAGCCATAGACTATTTAGAAACCTAGAAAGTAAAATCATTTCAGACCTTTTACTTTCCAAGAAGGATGAGTTCAGAAACTAGCCTACCTACCAACTGGTGATTTTTTGGAAAAGATGTAAAACCACGGTCCTGTTTTCCTAGCAAAGACTTTAACACACTTTTGAAAACATAAACAGATGGGTAGGCAAGTAAGTATTGCCAACAGTTCAGAAATTTTTCCAGACTCCCTGCTGAGAGCACATATCCAGGTGGGAAAATCTTTAAAGGGCCAGACTAATTTATGCTTTTTCCATCTTAAATTCTTGGACTTTTTCAGGTTTATAACAAAGCTCAGAAAATGCTAAATCTTAAAGGAGAATTGAGAGGTGCCAAGGAAATGAAAGATGAGGTAAGTCTTCTTACTCCTCTGTATAAAGGAATAGAGTTGCTTGAACCTTTGTTACAAGGGACATCTTTTCAAATTTCATGATTCAAAATTCCTATAATAAGCATCCTCAAATCTCAGACAGAGGTGGGCAGCAGAGCATACATAACATATAAGAGCCCAGACTTGAGCTAGGTGGGTCCGGGTCCATATCTAATAGCAGTGTGATATTTGGCATTTTACTTAACCTCTCTGAGCTTCCTTTGCCTTACCTAGAAGATATGAATAATGAGCACTTATTTCTAAGACTCACTGTGAGGATTAAGTAAGATACCACATGTAAAAAACCAGTGCTTAGGACTTAAGCACTTATTAAATATTATTGCCAACATTTTCTCTTTATCTGGACTGATATGGAAACAGAGTGTTCTGCTGAGTTTAATATTTCAGTCAAACTGTGTTTATGTTTTCCCTGACTTGTTCCAGAAAGGACTTAAGGGGGGATGTTTTTGTTAGTGTAAGGCTGTCCCACATGACATATGCTTTCTAACAGACCTCCTACCGAGAGGTAAGCAGTTTCCAAAAGAGGTGTTTCAACTCCTTTCCTGCTAGATTACTAGTGGGAGCCCTTCAGGATTCACTGAAAGTTCTGCAGGAAGAAAAAAGGGTCTAATGTAGCTTCTCCAGAAGGGCATTTCTTCATTCACCTGATATCTTTGGGGCACTTCACTGTGCCAGGCATTGCTCTAGGGCCTGGGGATGAAGCAGTGAACAAAATAGACAAAGATCCCTATTCTTGTGGAGCTTACTCTCTAGGGAAATAACTTCTCCAAGGATATGTTGGAGGAAATTATGTGCCAATGAGAACTGGCCTATATTCCATAGGTGGTGGATCTCTGACAGGTCATGTATATCCTAAGCCATATACTTATACAGAGTGCCAGTTTTTAAAGAATTTAAGACACAATAAAATATACTCAGTCTTCACTATATGAACATAATTGGCTCCAAAATTTTTACTCACAGGCTAAACCTTGGGTAAGTGCCCATTAATTCCCATCATAAGTAAATAAAAACTGTAATGTTTTTATAGATGAAAAAGTAAACTCAGGAATCAAGTTAGTAATATCAATAGCAATGTTTGGAATTACTGTAGATAACTTTAAACTCTTTTACTGTAGAAGTAATCTATAAAAATTCCTGTAAAAATGTTAACTTTTAAGATTTCATGCTTTTAAAAACATAACTCTGACTATAAACTGATATGTTTTGAACGGTAGTGAGGGCTAAAGGTGGTTTTCCATTGTTTATTGAAGACCTTTCTTTATAACAAAACTGATTTCCCAGATAATAACTTTATGATATTGTTGGTGGACTCCAGATTTCCTCTGGAAACTGCCACCGAAGCTTTATTGTTCAAGTTCCAAATCCTGGGAAATGCTGCCATCTTGAATCTTTGTGATGCTCCTGGGGCCTGAGTGTGCTACTGAATCACAAGCTTCAGTTTAACATCAGCTCCCCCGGAGAAGAAGCATAAGACTATCTGTCAATACCTTTTAAAAAACCTTTTATTTATTTCTTTTTTTTTTTTTTGGTTGTGCCTAGTCTTTGCTGTTGCACAGGCTTTTCTCTAGTTGCAGCAAGTGGAGTGGGGGGCTGCTCAGTAGTGCACAAGTTTTTCATTGTGGTGGCTTCTCTTATTTCGGAGCATGAGCGCTAGGGCACTCAGGCTTCAGTAGTTGCTGCATGTGGGCTCCGTAGTTGCGACACATGGGCTCAGTAGTTGAGGTGCACGGGCTTAAGTTGCCCCAGGGCATATGGAATCTTCCCGGATCAGGGGTCAAACTTGTGTCCCCTGCATTGGCAGGCAGATTCTTAACCACTGGACCACCAGGAAAGTCCTGTCAATACTTTTGAAGCCTAGAGCAAAATTTCTTCCCATCTTTTGAAATATGTGTTCAAGAAGGCATGCTCTTTGAAAAAAGACTCACTTAATCAATACAGAAAATTTGCTTCAGTAAGTAACCTGTTTTCTAATAACTATCTTGAGTATAGTAGCAACTGTAGCATCAGCACTCACCACTTTGCCTGTGGTTGGTAGCTGCTGCTGCTATCACAGGCCTTCAAACAAAGTGGCCAGGTTCCAACCCATTATAAGCAAAACTGGGTACAGGCAGACTTCATTTTATTGAGCTTCACTTGATTGCACTCTGTAGATATTATATTTTTTACAAATTGAAGATTTGTGGCAACCCTATGTCAAGCAAGTCTATCAACGCCACTTTTTTCAATAGCATTTGCTCACTTTGTGTCCCTGTGTCCCATTTTGGCATTTTGGGCAATAGTTCAAACTGCTCATTGTTGTATTTGTTATGGCGATCTGTGCTGAGTGACCTTTGTTACTTTTGCTAAAAGATTGCAATTCGCTAAAGGTTCAGATGATGGTTAGCATTTTTTAGCAATACATTATTTTTAAATTAAGGTATATACTTTTTAAAATACAATGTTTTTGCAAACTTAATAGACTACAGAATATTGTAAACATAACTTCTATATGCACTGAGAAACCAAAAAATTTGTGTGACTTGATTTACTGTGATATTTGCTTTATCTCTGTGGTCTGGAACCATGCCCACAATATCTTTGAGGTTTGCCTGTATCTAAGTACATGGTTTATGAATGTGAAACCCACCTAGCAGTGGAGGCTTGTGATTTCAGATTGTTCGTGACTTCATATCTAGAGCAGGATCAGATGACACCTGAGGGTCAACATTGGACTCTCAGTTCATCTGGTGCCCCAGTACTGGTTACAGAGCTCTAATTGATGAAATGTCAGATTAAATCAATTTTTACTGCATATTGATACTCAAAAGGCATCTGCCTGGAATTTAGCATTCATAAAGCACATAGGATTAGAAAGTGTACAGTGACCTCTGTTTATGATATTAGCAAGAAATTAAGTTTACTGGAACCTCAGAAACACTGGCCTTTATGGAGTTCTGAGGTAAGCACAGCCCCTTCTTACAACCACCTACAGTAAAAAATAATACATGGTTCATGGAAATCACCTTAGTGCTCTCCCAGCATTTCCACTCTTATTCTGGTGAATCAAAACCCTTGTATAATTTGGCCTTTAGGAGTGAATGGTTAGGTCCTGATTTCCAAAGCAAATTTCATTTGACGTTTAGCAAAATACCTTTGTTATTCAACTGGTCTAGGGCATCCTCAAAGAAAGGACTATTTATTCCAAACTTCTTGTTTTATGAACAAAGAAATTGCCTCAGAGACTCTGAGTCAGTGCTAATGTCCAAATTAGATGAGATCGTGTACATTAAAGATCCAATTCTGAAGCCCTGGTGATGCAACAGAATTGGGCTAGCCGGCCTTCCTCTCAGAGGACATCTAAAACTAGAAGGAGAGGGGTTTTTTTAATTGGCCTGAGAGGGTATTGAGCTTTTAACATGGAGAAGCTCAAGTAGTATATCACTGGTACTTTGTTAGTGAGTCCTCGGTGTGCCCGGCTTCATACACAACAATCTGGTGACACGGTCCTCACCTTAGGATGCATATATTCAGCATCCAGGCGAGAGTATAGGGCACGTGGCACTTTCACAGAGCATGTATTGTATTGTCACCTAATCTGCTCATAGATGCCAAAGAGAGAGTCCTGTAGCAATAGGAAACCCCTAGGCTCTCCCCTAACTCCCCAGTGAGTCTCCACACTCTATTCCCAGTAAGGCAGTCATGAGAAAAGGGCTTTTAAAAGCCCTAGAATCAAACTGCTGCTCCTTGTCAGATCAAGGATTTTGTTTTCTAGTTAGAGAACAGTGTCTGTACACCATTTTTTTTTTTAAGCTGCTCTACACATATTCTCTTAACAGAGTCCCTGGTAATTGTCTTAATGGTAATTACATGCTTGGGGCAGTTGACATCCACTGTTATTTTTCTGAAAGTGGGGAACAAGGGACAGGAGCTGGAGAGGAAGAAGGAGAGTTTTGAGATAATGAAATCCTTTTAATGACAGAGCCACGCCGTTAACCTAATTAAACTGTAAAGTGGTAAAAAAAAAAAAAAAATGTCCAGGTACTAAATGGAAATGATGGAATAAATCAGCTGAGACAGCAGCACTTCTGGGAAACCTTCTGAATTCCGAATACTCTGACATTGAGGTGTCCGATTCTTGTGGTTATTTCTGCCCCCTCCCACCCCACCCCCAGCCTTGTACAGAGGTCTCTTAAACTGACCTGTCCAGCAAGGCTTGATTTATGATGTCTATATCAGGTCTCCAGCTCCCCCTGGGAATATGCCTTATAAAGCTCATACATTTAAGAAGTCAGCACAATCAGTGGGACGTGGTGGTGGAGCCCTGGCTACAGGGTCAGGAGAGCTGAACTTTCCTCTGCTAACCACCTATGGGACATTGGACACTATCACTTGGACCACTTTGCCATTTCTGGGCATTCATGCCTTCTGTGTGCTTTTGCACCTACAACTCTCTTAGAAGAATTGCCCTTGGGCATTTGGGGTCACTTTACTCACAAGAGCAGAAAGCTGGAAGTCCTTGGGAGCTTACACCCCATGAGGCACCCCTTAACCATTGACTGGCCGATGCTGAGGCTGACGGCCCAGCTTTCATTGCATCTAATCAGGACAGACTCTAAGGTGTAACTTGGACCCTGGAGTTCCCTGTGGAATTAGGCTGAAGCCATCCCCACAAAACTTTGTCTGAAACTGTGCCCTTCCTTAGTTTCTTCTTCCCTGTCCTGCTTCCCCCACCTACTTGCTGATTTCTATTGGGACTGTTTTCTTTAACAGATGCCATGAATCCTCACCTAAGAGCTTGCTCCAGGCAATTTACACAAGCAGGCACCCACTATAAAAGCACCAGCCTCAGTTCCAACGTCTAAAACTCGGAGGTGGTCGTGCCTGTCCTCAAGGGTATCACAAAAAGTTTCCACAGTGGTAGGACTGAAGCACTGGACAGGTTCACAGAGGGCTGCTTGCTAATTTCTTCTCACACCGTTGTCACCCACAACACTGGCAATGGAAGGCGGCATCCTATATGACAGAGTCCCCACCCCCTTCCCACGGCTGTACGCCCCAACCCCACCCAAGCTACTATGCCCCACATTCTCTATTTTGATCTTGATCACTAATTTCCATCTGACCTAGCAGTAATTAACAAATCTTCTTCACTTATAATCAAAGACAGGGATCTTATGCAATCAGTCCAGGGATTTTACTTTCACTCCCATTGGTGTATGTCTCCAAAGAAAATCACAAGCTTTACACACATAAAAAGTGTAAAGTGTGAGTCGCTCAGTCGTGTCCAACTCTTTGCAACTCCATGACTGTAGCCTGCCAGGCTCCTTTGTCCATGGAATTGTCCAGGCAAGAATACTGGAGTGGGTTGCCATTTCCTTCTCCAGGAGATCTTCCTGACCCAGGGATCAAACCCCGGTCTCCTGCATTGCAGGCAGATTCTTTACTATCTGAGCCACCAGGGAAACCCAGATTTGTAGGTGCTGCTGCTGCTGCTAAGTCGCTTCAGTCGTGTCCGACTCTGTGCAACCCCATAGACAGCAGCCCACCAGGCTCCGCCGTCCCTGGAATTCTCCAGGCAAGAACACTGGAGTGGGTTGCCATTTCCTTCTCCAGGAGATCTTCCTGACCCAGGGATTGAACCCCGGTCTCCTGCATTACAGGCAGAGTCTTTACTATCTGAGTCACCAGGGAAACACAGGTTTGTAGGTGAGGGAAGTCTTTAGTTTAGTGAGTAGAAGGGAAAGTGAAGAGACTTTTCAGAAGCCGCATCAACTCCAGCACTGATTCACTAGAGTCTTGACAAGTCCATTTGACATCCCACTAGTTCATCTCATCAGTGGCAGAGCCATTAATATTATAGACAGCTCACCAGGTGCCTGGAGTTGTTCTAGGCACTGACTTTCTCTTGAAAGCAAGGGAAGCATCTATGATGCACCCACAGCAGTGGGTGAAGATTAATTAATGTAAATAAGTAATTGAATAATGCAGAGCACTCAGACACCTCGCAAATGGATACTGTGTAAATGTTACACAAGATGAGTAATAACAGCAAAGGGTTGATGGACAAATTTCCGGCAAATTTAAAGTCTCTGTCAACCAGTGAACGAAAGTAAGCATTTTCTTGATAGTTCATAATTGATGCTTTTGTTTTTCTGACTGCCGAGGTGGGGGAGAGAGACAGAGACGTAAGCAGTCTGAACAGCAAGCTCTTGAGCCTGCAAGCTGACATCAAGAATCTACACAATGTCTGCAAGAGACAGGGGAAGACCTTGCAGGAGAATCAGCTCTGTGTGGAAGAGGCCATGATGAACAGCAGCCACGTAAGGGATTCACCGTCCACTTCCCACCTCTGCTCCCTCTGTTTCCACTTCTGCCTCCTTGGGTAGGAGAAATAATAGAAAGTTCTCCCACTGGTCATTCAAGAGCGCTTACTGAGCAAACAGTGAGAGAGAACTACACACATACACACACACACACACAAATGCCATCCCTGCCCTGAGGACTTTTCAGTGTAGCTATCTTATCTCCAAGGTTATTTACATCTGAGCTTTGCTTTACCTGGTCTTTCACACTGAATTAGCAGCACCTGAGATCCATTGCCCTTTAAAAAAAAAAAAAGCCAGATCATAGTTATGTAGTTATGTAAAGAGAATCAGTTCTAATGAGGTGGATGAAACTGGAGCCCATTATACAGAGTGAAGTAAGCCAGAAAGATATAAACACCAATACAGTATACTAATGCATATATATGGAATTTAGAAAGATGGTAACGATAACCCTCCATGCAAGACAGAAAAAGAGACACAGATGTATAGAACAGACTTTTGGACTCTATGGGAGAAGGCGAGGGTGGGATGATCTGAGAGAACAGCATCGAAACATGTATATTATCAAGTGTGAAACAGATCGCCAGTCCAGGTTGGATGCATGAGACAAGTGCTCGGGGCTGGTGCACTGGGATGACCCAGAGGGATGGGATGGGGAGGGAGGTGGGAGGGGGGTTCAGGATGGGGAACATATGTAAATCCATGGCTGATTCATGTCAATGTATGGCAAAAACCACTACAATATTGTAAAGTAATTAGCCTCCAACTAATAAAAATAATTGGGGGGGAAAAAAAGAGAGAACAGCATCTCTTAATGGATTTTACTTTATTTATTTTTTGGCCGAGTCTTGTGGCATGTGGAATCTTCGTTTCCCAACCAGAGATTGAACCTGTACTCCCTGCCTGGGGAGTGCAGAGTCTTAACCGTTGGACTGCCAGGGAAGTCTCTTGGTGGATTTTGGACAAACTTCTACATCACCCATGAAAATAGCAGCCATTCCACCTGCTCTGAAGTGTCACTTCCTGTCAGTGCAGCAGGAGCTCTTTATTGCCACATCTGCAGCTCTCTGCCTACAAGCTTTACTTCTGGATACAGGAGCCCAGTCATAGGACAAGCTGAAGTTCAGAAAAATTGATGCCCCTAGAAGCAGCCCTAAACCAGTGACTGATGGGGAGAGGGCTGATTAGCAACCCATTTCCCTTACCCTATCTCACTGGAAATAACTCCAGGCACGTTCCTTGCTCTCTCCTGGAGTTCCTCAACAGGGCCCAGTACCAGGTGCCCACAGTGGCAACTCGGTTGGCCTCCTTTCACAGCCTCATTCCCTGCCTTGTTCATTTTCCTACTCCCGTACCTGAGTTCCCTAAAATCACCTTCCACACAAGCTACTTACTCGATGCCTGGTTCCTTGTCATAGGACTTGCTTCCAGAGGTACCCAAGCCACGATACTCAGTAACACTTGTCCTGAACATGTGTGAGTAGGAGGATCTCCTGACATGATCATCTTTCTTGAGACTCTGATTTTGAACTAACCTCCTAGGCAACTCATCAGCTGAGGCAACTTCCCTTCATCCTGAGGTTTTCTCTTTTTGGAAACTCCAGCTCTACGCTCTTTAAACCAGTCTCTAAATTTATGCCCACAAGCTGGGGAGCCAGCTGGGAGATGTTTTCCCAGAGTTTTCTAAACACTTTGGGTCTCCAAGAACTCCTAACTTGAAGTCATCATTTCTACTTAGGGACTTGAGTTTTTGGTGAACCAGGCAGGTACAAGTTGCACAGATCTGTTGCCAGACCTCCAAGTTAGCCTCCTAGGTGCAGTCAAGGATCTGGTCTCTCCTAGAGTTAGAATTAGAGTTAATTAGAACTCTGTTAAGAGTTCTCCCAGGACCCTTACCACCTCCCTATAGAAACCACAAAGTGTTCCTCTGTGATACCCTAAAAATGTTAAAAGCAAAGCAATTTTTTTTTTCAATTCTACCTTTTCTTACTGAGCACTACTGTCCTTTGGAGAAGGGCATGGCAACCTACTCCAGTATTCTTGCCTGGAAAATCCCATGGACAGAGGAGCCTGGTGGGCTATAGTCCATAGGGTTGCACAGAGTTGGACATGACTGAAGCAACTTAGCGCGCAGTATTGGCCTCTCTGCAGTAAGTCACAAATATAGAAAAATTCATTGTTTCCCTAAATGGATCCCAGGAAGGATATTACCGTAATTTTTTTTCTAAATATTAGCGTTTTAGGATATTTTCACCATTACTGTTGCAAGTTTATTCCCCCAGTCAGGGAAAGTCATGTGGCTTATAAATGTACCTGGCAACTTGGAGGGAGAAAAGTAGTAAGTCACATTTTATTATTCTAATTGCCCCAAAGAAGGTCTAACAGCTTGAAACAAGCTTTAAAACAGGCTCTTTTTTTTTCCCCCAGTACGTAGCGCTGAATTTACATTGCAGACTATGCATACAAATACACAATTAGATGTAGACTTACACTCATCCACTCAGAAAATCCCTGCAAGATCTGCCTTCCACAAGGAAACATAATATGGAAACAAAGGAGGAACCCAAGGCTGTCTGAAATTTTGACTAATAGCTGACAAGGAGCTGGAGAAATAAGCAAAAGGTTCAGAACACAGTTATGCAAAAAAAAAAATTAAAATATGACATCAGATGTTGTGTGTGCAAAAAAGGGACAGGCAAGGTGACCTTGTAAATCAAGAATATGTTGTGCTCCAAGTCCTAGGAACAGAGAGAGCTGGGCCTGAGGTAAGCAAGTCAGATGCCTAGGGTGCAAAATATCGGGGGCTCTCATTATTTTTTTTAAACTTTTATTTATTTATTTTTGGCTGCACTGGGTCTTCTTTGCTGCCCATGGGCTTCCTCTAGTTGCGGCAAGTGAGGGCTACTATTCTTGAGATGCACAGTCTTCTCATTGTATGTCTTCTGTTGTTTCAGAGTCTCAGCTCTAGGGCTCATGGGCTCAGTAGTTGTAGCACATGGGGCTCAGTTGCCCTGAGGCATATGGAATCCTCCCAGACCAGGGATCAAACCTGTGTACCCTGCATTGACAGGTGGATTCTTAACCACTGGATCACCGGGGAAGTACAAGGGCACTCATTCTTTAGGTGCCAACCCTGTACTTGTTCAGTCTTAAGATTGAATGCCTCCTTAAGATGTGCCCATCACTTACCTCACCCTAGTCCCAACCCTGGGATGAACCTCTCTAGTGATATAAGACTAAATTAGGCTTACAAGGGAAATATCTCACTTCCCACCTCAAAGACATGGAAAGGAGTTCTGACAATGACTGGGAAAAGATGGGGCTTTTTCTCTTAAATGAAGATAAATCATCAAGGACTCAGTTTTCAGAGCAGTGCCAACCTGAGACAGAAACTAGAAAAGAGAATAAAATGGTTAAAAAGTATTTTGAAAAGCTGGCTTTAGGCAAAGCAGCAGGGCCTGATGATATACTTCGAACAGTACTTAAGGAATTGGCAGGTGTTATTACATAGCTGCTAGCGATTATTTTTGAGAACTCAAGAGAATAAAGAAAGTCCCTGAAGACTGAAAAAGGGTAAATGAAGTGCTCATCTTTTTAAAAAGGGAAAAAGGACAATCTCGGTAATTATAGACCTGTCAGCTTAACTTCAATATCGGGGAAAATATAGAACTTAACATCAATCAATTAGCATCAACTTGAAAACCACCAAGTATTGGGTGGAAACCAACATGATTTTTCAAAAGGTGAAATCATGCCAGGCCAATTAATTTCCTTCTGTGATCAAGTGGCCACATAAGCAAGGAGGGAGCAATAGCTATAATCTCTTTGACCACAAGGAGGGCTGAAAAATAGTCTAAATATGAGAACAGGTTCCTACAGGTGGCCAAGTCCTCTATCTTTTAAGACAGCTGAATCCTGGACAGAAATCAATCTGAGAAACATTGGCAGACCAGATGGCCTCCGGTATTATGTCCAACTCTGAATGGTCATTTTAAGAACTAGTCTTACTTCCATAAGATTATTTCCAACTTGCTCATTTTCTCCAGATTTCGGTTTAAAGGTCAAAGCAGAATCTAATAAAATATCTGCCTTCACTATAAAGAAATTTTTAAAAAAAAAGAAGACAGAGAAGCAGCAGGAAATGCATTGATGCCTTTGTGACACGGTTTCTTGGTACAAATATAAGTGAAATTCAGGCTTAATCTATAGCATGTCATTTTCTATTCATTTAGAATTAAGAAAAATAACCTTTTGAATACCTAAGGATAAATGAGTAGAAATTTAATAGGTCTCAAATAAGTCTAGGCATTTCTCCAAGTCTTTGAAATTTGATTCCTTTAAACCCATAGGTATCTACAGTGTGCAAATGTTTAAAATCTTCATCCAAGAAAACTCTAGTTTCTCTGCAGGTATGAGCAGTTCTTGGATCTTTATTGCCAGACAAATTAGGTCAGGTGCTACCTTTGCCCTATACTGAAAAACTTTAGTGAACTCTCATCATCTGGTCCATCTATCATATTACCTAAAACCAAAATTAAACCCAGAAGGTTGAACACGACCTCTGATGAAAGGATATTATTAACAATTTGCCAGTGTCACTGCCAGGTTGCTAAGCTTTACACTAGGAAGAGTCTCTCTTTACCCACAGGAGGCTTTAAAGTCAAAGAACAATTATGAACACACCAAAGTATAGGTCATGTGCTCGGAGGGGAAGCCCTAAGGAAAGAGTTTGGCTTGTTTTAAAAAGAAGAGCATTTCTTTTATTCTTTTGGGTAATGAAGAGAAAACGGGGATGTGGAAATAAGGGGAGGCAGAGAAAGAACATACAATGAGGAGACTGGTCAGTTTTCAACTGGGGCACACACATCTGGCAGTAGAGTGGCAGGTCCAAATCAACAATTGCACATAAGTTCTAGGAGGACCAGGACTCCGCTTTCTTAGTTTTTAGAGATCAAGCCACCTTCAACAAAGCTAAGAGAAACAGGACTGGAGCAAAATAGATTATAAGTAGGTGCTTTACTGAAATAAGCCCTTCTGCAATAACCATACCCCAGATGTTCACACCTTTGCTTTAGTTCTACCCACATTAAGTATTTATCCATGACCATGTCTTTCTCCAAGTATCTCCCCACCCCACAGTTTCACCTATATAGACTGAGGACTTGGGCTCTTGAGAACCTCCCCCATGCATGTTTGTGTTCATGTGAGCATGAGCACACACACACACACATCACTCCCAAGCCCCTTCCCTCTGAACCTCATTCACAGATGAGTTGTAAGAATAGCACCATTCTTATCTTGAAAAGAATGAAAACACTTAATTTAAAACATTTATTGTAAATGTTGGCAATTGTAGCAGAGTAAATAAAAAATTCAACTTTGTTTGGCCTAGAAAAGAAGTCTCATCCACTTCCCTCTGGCCACATACACCAAATGTTCAGGTCAAGGGTTCAGCTTGTCTTTGTCTGGGAATTCTTTTGCCTGCTGACCATTATGGTCCATTTTCTGTCTTCTCTTTCAGATTGAACTGACACAATCAGCTGTTGTCTTTCTGGTTCTGAACTGGGTTGAGCCTCCCTGACCTTATCTGTGCTGCCCCTACCCACTCTCACTAGAGAAGATTTTTTTCCTTTTGGGTGCCAGCTTTTACTGAAGTAATCTCTTTAAATCTCCATCTCTCCAGGACTTCCCTGGTGGTTCAGCGGTTAAGATCCGTGTTTCCAATGCAGGGTGTACCAGTTCAGTCCCTGGTTGGGGAACTAAGATCCCACATGCCATATGACACAGCCAAAAATAAAATAAAAATAAATAAAACTCCATCTCTCCAGTTACTCAGACCAAAACCATGGAATCATTCTGCCTTGGATGACCATTATCGCCCCTCATTCCACATCTAATGCAGAAGCAAATCCTGTAGAGTCTACTTTCAAACATGCATCTAAAATCCAGCCACTTCTCCCAGCTTTTACCTTGGTCCATGCTGCTGTCCCTTCTCACCTGGAATCTTGCAGCAGCCTCCTTGCTGGTCTCCCCACTTCTGTCTTTGGCTCCCAACAGTTTGTTTTCAATATAATGGCCAGTGTGTCTTTTGTGACATCTACAGGAGATCACGTCACTCCTCTGCTCAGTACCCTCCAATGGCCCTTCATCTCCCTAAAAGGAAAAGTTAAGGATTTAAGGATGGCCTACACGGTCCTGAAAGACCTCTCCTCCCTTTCCTTTCTCGCCTCATCGGGTACCACTCTCCCCTTACTTTCTGTGCTCCAGCCTCAACAAAGTGGCTCCTCAAACACCATTAGCCACCTCCTACCTCCAGGTCTTAGCACTTGCTATTACTTCTGTCTGGAGTGTTCCTGTTGTACGTTCCCACCAGGCTTCTTCCTTGACTGTCTTAACTCAGATGTCACCTTCTCGGTGTGGTCCTCCATGAGAACACTTAATTCAAAATTACAACTGCGTCCATCTTGGCATTCCTCATCTCCCTCCTCTGCTTTATTCTCCTCCATAGCACTTTTTCCTCTTAATAAACTACACAATTTACTTCTTTAATTTGCTACCTCTCTCTCTCTCATTCCCTCTCTCTCTCTCTCCCTCCACACATCTCCCCCACCAGTAGATGCAGACCTCACGAAGGCAGAGATTCTGTTTTATAAACTTCTGTATCCCCATTAACTAGTAGAGTGCTTGGCATATAGGAGGTGTACCCTAATATTTGCTTAACAAATTAATTAAATGAAAATATGACATTCACATGATAGCTATTAATGCTCATAGCAGTATTATTCATAATAGCCCAAACCTGAAACAATACAAATATCCATTAACTGGTGAACAGATAAACAAAATATGGTATAGTTACACTGTTCAGCAGTAAAAATGAACAGAATACTGATTCTTGCTACAGCCTGAACCTCAAACCATTATGCTAAGTGAAAGAAACACTGTTCAGCAGTAAAAATGAACAGAATACTGATTCTTGCTACAACCTGAACCTCAAAAACATTATGCTAAGCGAAAGAAACCAGACACAAAAGATGACATATTATACAATTCCACTTATATGAAATGTCTGAAAAGGGCAAATCCATAGAGACAGAAAGCAGATTAGTGGTTTCCTGGAGCTGGGGTAGGAATGGGAGTGACAAATGGGCATGAGGGAATTTTTGAGGTGATGGAAATATTCTAAAACTGGATTGTAATAATGGTTGTACAACCCTATAAACTTGCTAGAAATCATTGAATTGTATACTTACAGTATTTGAATTTGATGACATATAGAAAAGATGCTGATAAAACTGTAAAAAAAAAATTTAATTTTAGAAAAGTCTGAAAGTACTCTGTTAATTGGGCCAAGGCCACAAGCTCAAATTTTGGGAGCCAATTTTTATGTCTTTCTTTCGTTCAATACCTGGCTGTGTATGAATCTCTAATCTAGGCCCTATACGAGTAGACATGACCCCTGACCTTCAGAAATTAATGGTCTAATTAAAAGATAAGATGCACAGAGATCATTACAATGCAAGGCAGAATGTGAAATGCCACATTAAGGACGTGCCCAGAAAGTCTATGGTATTGGTGCAAATACAACTTTGCAGGGAAAACAAGAAAGAAAGCAGTATTTGGACAGGGTTTTAAACAATGAATAGGAAGACAATAAGCAGAGAAAGGAACTAAGGGATGCCTACAAGCTATCTTCTTCATCCACCTCTCCTTCACAAGTCACCATGTTACCAAAAGTGGGACCTGGCTGCTTACCACTCTAAAACCGATACTTGAGAGGCAAGGTTGGTGAAAGGAAAGTTTGCTGTATGTGAGAGGCCAGCAACTGGGGAGGAGGGTGGGCAGACTCATGTCCAAAGGCTGACTCCTGCCACTGACAATCAGTGGCCAAGAGCTTTTAAAGGGGAGTTTCAGGGATATATAGGTGGAGGAAAGGTGCTACATACAGAAACAGCACCATCAGCTCTGACAATCATCTTGAAATTGGTCATGCAGTAGTCTGATCAAGCGTCATCTTGATTGTTTTAAGTACAGTTGATCTTCAGTTCCAGGGTTGGTTTGTTCCCATTTCTCTGAGGCCAGTTCTCAGAATTGTGGCAGCTTATGTCATGGCTACAGTCTGGTCATCAGGTAGTTAACTTCTTCCACCTGTTGGGGGTTTCAGTATCTACAAGACAGCTCACAGGGTATGGCTCAGAATATTATCTATAGCCCTTGAGAAGGAACTAAAGTTCCTTGACTTTGTTTAATGACTAAGCTATTATGGTTTGGTCTTGTTGGACTACTTTCCTTTGCTTCTGCATTTTCTCACTTCTCTGATTAAACTTATGCTTTGGCTAAAGTTTTTCTACAGACAAAAGACAGGTGGAGGACATGGAGGAGAAGGACCATATGGGCCTGCTTCTGTTTCAACTGGGAGTGTTGGGCAAGAAAACATAGAAGCATCAGTGCAAAGACCTCAGTTGTACCAGAATAAACAACTCAGGGATATGTCCTATAAGCAGAATACCTGATACAATGTAGGTGCTCAACATATGCTTATGGAATGAATGAATGAAAATTTAAGTGGGGTCTAGCAGCATTTCAGGTTGACTGTGGACTGGCAGGGAGAGATCTCTCTCTCACACACACACACACACACATACACACACATACACACACACACATACTCAGCAACTGCAAGCTCATATCTGCCTTCAAGAGGAGACAGAGTCAGTGCTCAGATGTGCCTTAGCAATATCTCTGCCTCCTGTTTCCCAGCATTCCAGAAAGCCATTTCCCCAAGAGTTTGTCCTTTTATTTGGGCATTTTTAACAATCAAGTTTAGTCCAAGAACCATAACCAGAAATCCATTCCCTTCCAGGTCAATTGTGTTTTCTTTTTATATGAAGACAAAACATAAGCATATTATCGAGTGTCTCTTTATAGTGCTCTCTAGGTCCCTTTCGTGTGTGTGTTTTCTTCTGACCTACATAATAGGAATGCTATATCTAAATAGTAGGAAGGAACTATGGTTTTTTTCCTTCTTTTAAATTCTTCATACAGAGTGAAAGTACAAAGGAATGCTTCATTGTGAACAGAGTGAAACATTTAATAAGTGCTCTGGAGATGAAAAGACAAAAGGGTGGATAAATGGATGTGAATGGTTGAGGAGATGAAAAACAAATCAAAGAATGAATGCCTGCTTGGTGACAACCTAAAGCCTTTCTCAATTGCAGAGTAAGAAGCCAGCGTTAGCATTTGAGGAATCACACATGGATTTTGAGCCCAATAAGCAGTGTCATCTAAGGCAACTCCAACAACTCAAGAAAAAGCTGCTGGCCTTTCAGCAAGAACTGGAGTTTCGCACCGAGGAGTTGCAGACTTCTTACTGTTCCCTCTTGCAGTATCAGTCCGTCCTGGAGAAGCAGACTTCTGACCTGGTTATTCTCCACCATCATTGCAAGATGAAAGAAGATGAGGTATAGATAAAGTAACTATGGAAGTGTCCTATATGACCATGTACCTACAGAAATCAGGTCAAAACTACTAGAAAGCAAGCAGTGGACTTAGAGGAGAGCTTCACTTCTTGAGCATATTTTATCAACTTTCCCTCTTTAACTCTTTGATTTCTTTGAAACTGAACAGAGGGAACTAAACAGAATGGCATAACTGGGTGAGAGGTCCAGTATTAATGCATGTGGGCTATGTGGTATGTATGTACGTGTGTGGGGTGTATGTGTGCACATGCACATATATGTGTGTGGTGTGCATGGAGGCTTATCATCTCCATTCTATTACCATGGCAATTTAAATGCAAAAGACTCTAGGTCTCTAAGGGTTATGAAAGAGGTATAAAGTCCACTAAATCAATCATTTTTTTTTTAGAAAAATCAGATTTCAATCATATATAAATTCCTGGCACTTGCACAGTGGATAAGATAACCAGATGTTGAGTCTGAGTTAATCACTGAGAGTACCTCATCAGTCATTTTTGCAGACTGGAGTTTTATATCAAGTAGACTTAACTTAAGTACATTCTGGATATTCATTTCTATTCATGTCCAGGATGGTATTTTTTTTTAACCAGAGTATATCATCTTTATAGAATCCCAAGTAAATTACAAAGACAAAAGCCTTAGAACTAAAATCAGTTGGGCAGTGGTAGCACTAGCAGTAGTAAAACCATGGGTTTGAAGTAATGGAACAGGTAGCCTCCTCTGGTATTTTCCTCCTCTGCCTTTAGAGATAAAATTCCAAGGGCTGTCTTGAATGGTGCTATTTCTTAATGACTAACTCCAGGGAATTTATGAAGGGCCTTGAAGAAACATGGAATTTTTTTTTAAAGGAAATATTATGACGAATAAGAATTTGCTGTAAAGGATTGGGAGGGAAAGGAACAAAGGTTATTCTACAAACATAATCTGGGACAAAGCCTGTGAGCAACCATGGTTTAATAAAGCTAATGCAAAGCTGTATTAAAACTGGCTAGTTCATCCTAACTTAAACAAGAGTCCAGCCTGAATAAAGTGACTCTGAGTTATTAGTAGTTGGGATTCTATTTAGCTTCATATAACAGAAAACCCCAAAGCAATAGTGTCTTAAATACAATAGTTAGACACTGTTGTTTTTAAAGACACTGGACACCAGACAATGAAAGACAGTAGTCTTGAGAAATGAGAAACAAATGAGGTGAGCACTACTATTGTCCTTAGCTTATTGTTTCAAGTTTCTAGTCCATGACACAAAAAAGAGAATCTGGGAGAGTCTGGTAGACTCCCTTACTTGAAGGGGATTGTGTAAAGATCCCAGAAGACTAAGTTCTTAGAGTTCATAAGATAGAGTAACAGAGAAGATCGAGTTGCACAGAAAGAGAATGCTGGGGGTCAACAGATCTTTCTTTAGTAATCAGAAAATACAAAAAAATTATCAAGCTAGACTTGTATATCTAGTGGAAGGATCTTTCAAAAACAAAAGTGAAATAAAGACTTTTTATTTTTTAAAATAAAAAAATAGTTAATTTCTATGACATAAAATAAGAAAGAGGTAGTCTAGGACTGCTACCTGTGTCCTGTCTTTTGGTTCCACCATCTTAGCTGAAAGCTTCCATTTTCCAGGTCACCTAAGATGGCTGCTGGAGCACCAACCTTTACATCTTTGTTCCAAATAATCAGGGTGACAGTAGGAGATAGGGTGGAGAGAGAAAGGCACACCCCTCCCTTTTTTTTTTTTTAATTAATTTATTTATTTTACTTTACAACATTGTATTGGTTTTGCCATACATTGACTTGAATCCGCCATGGGTGTACATGTGTTCCCCATCCTGAACCCCCCTCCTCCTTCCCTCCCCATCCCATCCCTCTGGGTCATCCCAGTGCACAAGCCCCAAGCATCCTGTATCATGCATCGAACCTGGACTGGTGATTCATTTCACATATGATAATTTACATGTTTCAATGCCATTCTCCCATATCATCCCGCCCTCACCCTCTCCCACAGAGTCCAAAAGACTGTTCAACACATCTGTGTCTCTCTTGCTGTTTCGCATACAGGGTTATTGTGACCGTCTTTCTACAGTCCATATATATGCATTAGTATGGTGTATTGGTGTTTTTCTTTCTGACTTACTTCACTCTGTACAATAGGCTCCAGTTTCATCCACCTCATTAGAACTGATTCAAATGGCTGAGTAATATTCCATTGTGTATATGTACCACAGCTTTCTTATTCATTCATCTGCTGATGGACATCTAGGTTGCTTCCAGGTCCTGGCTATTATAAACAGTGCTGCAATGAACATTGGGGTACATGTGTCTCCTTCAATTTTGGTTTCTTCAGTGTGTATGCCCAGCAGTGGGATTGCTGGGTCATATGGCAGTTCTATTTCCAGTTTTTTAAGGAATCTCCACACTGTTCTCCATAGTGGTTGTACTAGTTTGCATTCCCACCAACAGTGTAAGAGGGTTCCCTTTTCTCCACACCCTCTCCAGCATTTATTGCTTGTAGACTTCTGGATAGCAGCCATTCTGACTGCCATGTAATGGTATCTCACTGTGGTTTTGATTTGCATTTCTCTGATAATGAGTGATGTTGAGCATCTTTTCATGTGTTTGTTAGCCATCTGTATGTCATCTTTGGTGAAATGTCTGTTTAGTTCTTTGGCCCACTTTTTGATTGGGTCATTTATTTTTCTGGAATTGAGCTGCAGGAGTTGCTTGTATATTTTTGAGATTAATTCTTTGTCCATTGTTTCATTTGCTATTATTTTCTCCCATTCTGAAGGCTGTCTTTTCACCTTGCTTATAGTTTCCTTTGTTGTGTAGAAGCTTTTAATATTAATTAGGTCCTATTGTTTATTTTTGCTTTTATTTCCAATATTCTGGGAGGTGGGTCATAGAGGATCCTGCTGTGGTTTATGTCGGAGAGTATTTTGCCTATGTTCTCCTCTAGGAGTTTAATAGTTTCTGGTCTTACATTTAGATCTTTAATCCATTTTGAGTTTATTTTGTGTATGGTGTTAGAAAGTGTTCTAGTTTCATTCTTTTACAAGTGGTTGACCAGTTTTCCCAGCACCAGTTGTTAAAGAGATTGTCTTTTCTCCATTGTATATTCTTGCCTCCTTTATCAAAGATAAGTTGTCCATAGGTGTGTGGGTTTATCTCTGGGCTTTCTATTTTGTTCCATTGATCTATATTTCTGTCTTTGTGCCAGTACCATACTGTCTTGATGACTGTGGCTTTGTAGTAGAGCCTGAAGTTAGGCAGGTTGATTCCTCCTGTTCCATTCTTCTTTCTCAAGATTGCTTTGGCTATTCGAGGTTTTTTGTATTTCCATACAAATTGTGAAATTATTTGGTCTAGTTCTCTAAAAAATACCATTGGTAGCTTGATAGGGATTGCATTGAATCTATAGATTGCTTTGGGTAGTATACTCATTTTCACTATATTTATTCTTCTGATCCATGAACACGGTATATTTCTCCACCTATTTGTGTCCTCTCTGATTTCTTTCATCAATGTTTTATAGTTTTCTATATATAGGTCTTTTGTTTCTTTAGGTAGATTTATTCCTAAGTATTTTATTCTTTTCATTGCAATGGTGAATGGAATTGTTTCCTTAATTTCTCTTTCTGTTTTCTCATTGTTAGTGTATAGGAATGCAAGGGATTTCTGTGTGTTAATTTTATATCCTGCAACTTTACTATATTCATTGATCAGCTCTAGTAATTTTCTGGTGGAGTCTTTAGGGTTTTCTATGTAGAGGATCATGTCATCTGCAAACAGTGAGAGTTTTACTTCTTCTTTTCCAATCTGGATTCCTTTTATTTCTTTTTCTGCTCTGATTGCTGTGGCCAAAACTTCCAAAACTATGTTGAATAGTAGTGGTGAGTGTGGGCACCCTTGTCTTGTTCCTGACTTTAGGGAAAATGCTTTCAGTTTTTCACCATTGAGGATAATGTTTGCTGAGGGTTTATCATATATAGCTTTTATTATGTTGAGGTATGTTCCTTCTATTCCTGCTTTCTTGAGGGTTTTTATCATAAATGGATGTTGAATTTTGTTAAGGGCTTTCTCTGCATCTATTGAGATAATCATATGGTTTTTATTTTTCAATTTGTTAATGTGGTATATTACATTGATTGATTTGCAGATATTGAAGAATCCTTGCATCCCTGGAATAAAGCCCACTTGGTCATGATGTATGATCTTTTTAATATGTTGTTGGATTGTGTTTGCTAGAATTTTGTTAAGGGTTTTTGCATCTATGTTCATCAGTGATATTGGCCTATAGTTTTCTTTTTTTGTGTGGCATCTTTGTCAGGTTTTGATATTAAGGTGATGGTGGCCTCATAGAAAGAGTTTGAAAGTTTACCTTCCTCTGCAATTTTCTGGAAGAGTTTGAGTAGGATAGGTGTTTGTTCTTCCCTAAATTTTTGGTAGAATTCAGCTGTGAAGCTGTCTGGTCCTGGACTTTTGTTTGTTCGAAGATTTCTGATTACAGTTTCAATTTCTGTGCTTGTGATGGGTCTATTGAGATTTTCTATCTCTTCCTGGTTCAATTTTGGAAAGTTGTACTTTTCTAAGAATTTGTCCATTTCTTCCAAGTTGTCCATTTTATTTGCATATAGTTGCTGATAATAGTCTCTTATGATTCTTTGTATTTCTGTGTTATCTGTTGTGATCTCTCCATTTTCATTTCTAATTTTGTTGATTTGATTTTTCTCCCTTTGTTTCTTGATGAGTCTGGCTAATGGTTTGTCAATTTTATTTACCTTCTCAAAGAACCAGCTTTTGGTTCTGTTTATTTTTGCTATGGTCTCTTTTGCTTCTTTTGCATTTATTTCTGCCCTAATTTTTAAGGTTTCTTTCCTTCTACTAACCCTGGGGTTCATAGTTTCTTCCTTTTCAAGTTGCTTTAGGTGTAAGGTTAAGTTATTTATTTGACTTTTTTCTTGTTTCTTGAGGTAAGCCTGTATTGCTATGAACCTTCCCCTTAGCACTGCTTTTACAGTGTCCCATAGGTTTTGTGTTGTGTTTTCATTTTCATTTGTTTCTATGCATATTTTGATTTCTTTTTTTTTTTTTGTGCCTTGATTGGACCTGATTTCTTTTTTTATTTCTTCTGTGATTTGTTGGTTGTTCAGCCGCGCGTTGTTCAGCTTCCATATATTGGAATTTTTAATAGTTTTTCTCCTCTAATTGACATCTAATTTTACTGCATTGTGGTCACAAAAGATGCTTGGAATAATTTCAATTTTTTTGAATTTACCTAGGCTAGATTTATGGCCCAGGATGTGATCTATCCTGGAGAAGGTTCTGTGTGCACTTGAGAAAAAGGTGAAATTCATTGTTTTGGGGTGAAATGTCCAATAGATATCAATTAGGTCTAACTGGTCCATTGTATCATTAAAGTTTGTGTGTCCTTGCTAATTTTCGGTTTTGTTGATCTATCCATAGGTGTGAGTGGAGTATTAAAGTCACCCACTATTATTGTGTTGTTAATTTCCCCTTTCATATTTGTTAGCATTTGTCTTACATATTGTGGTGCTCCTATGTTGGGTGCATATATATTTATGATTGTTATATCTTCTTGGATTGATCCTTTGATCATTATGTAGTGTCCATCTTTGTCTCTTTTCACAGCCTTTATTTTAAAGTCTATTTTATCTGATATGAGTATTGCTACTCCTGCTTTCTTTTGTTCTCTATTTGCATGGAATATCTTTTTCCAGCCCTTCACTTTCAGTCTGTACATGTCCCTTGTTTTGAGGTGGGTCTCTTGTAGACAACATATATAGGGGTCTTATTTTTGTATCCATTCAACCAGTCTTTGTCTTTTGGTTGGGACATTCAACCCATTTACATTTAAGGTAATTATTGATAAGTATGATCCCTTTGCCATTTACTTTATTGTTTTGGGTTCGAGTTTATACACCCTTTCTGTGTTTCCTGTCTAGAGAAGATCCTTTAGCATTTGTTGAAGAGCTGGTTTGGTGGTGCTGAATTCTCTCAGCTTTTGCTTGTCTGTAAAGCTTTTGACTTTTCCTTCATATTTGAATGAGATCCTTGCTGGGTACAGTAATCTGGGCTGTAGGTTATTTTCTTTCATCACTTTAAGTATGTCCTGCCATTCCCTTCTGGCCTGAAGAGCTTCTATTGAAAGATCAGCTGTTATCCTTATGGGAATCCCCTTGTGTATTATTTGTTGTTTTTCCCTTGCTGCTTTTAATATTTGTTCTTTGTGTTTGATCTTTGTTAATTTGATTAATATGTGTCTTGGGGTGTTTTGCCTTGGGTTTGTCCTGTTTGGGACTCTCTGGGTTTCTTGGACTTGGGTGATTATTTCCTTCCCCATTTTAGGAAAGTTTTCAACTATTATCTCCTCAAGTATTTTCTCATGGTCTTTCTTTTTGTCCTCTTCTTCTGGGACTCCTGTGATTCACATTTCACATTGTCCCAGAGGTCTCTGAGGTTGTCCTCATTTCTTTTAATTTTTTCCTTTTTTCCTCTCTGTTTCATTTATTTCTACCATTCTATCGTCTACCTCACTTATCCTATCTACTGCCTCTGTTATTCTACTGTTGGTTCCCTCCAGAGTGCTTTTGATCTCATTTATTGCATTATTCATTATATATTGACTCTTTTTTATTTCTTCTAGGTCTTTGTTAAACCTTTCTTGCATCTTCTCGATCCTTGTCTCCAGGCTATTTCTCTGTAACTCCAATTTGCTTTCAAGATTTTGGATCATTTTCACTATCATTATTCGGAATTCTTTATCAGGTAGCTTCCCTCTCTCTTCCTCTTTTGTTTGGTTTGGTGGGCGTTTATCCTGTTCCTTAACCTGCTGGGTAGTTCTCTGCCTTTTCATCTTGTTTAGATTGCTGTGTTTGGGGTGGCCTTTCTGTATTCTGGCAGTTGGTGGTTCCTCTTTATTGTGGAGGTTCCTCACTGTGGATAGGGTTGGACAGGTGGCTTGTCAAGGTTTTCTGGTTAGGGAAGCTTGTGTCGGTGTTCTGGTGGGTGGAGCTGGATTTCTTCTCTCTAGAGTGCAATGAAGTGTCCAATAATAAGTTTTGAGATGTCAGTGGGTTTGGTGTGACTTTGGTCAGCCTGTATATTGAGGCTCAGGGTTATGTTCCTGTGTTGCTGGAGAATTTGCATGGTATGTCTTGCTGTGGAGCTTGTTGGCCCTTGGGTGGTGCTAGGTTTCAGTGTAGGTATGGAGGCGTTTGATGAGCTCCTATCGTTTAATGCTTCCTGGATTCAGGAGTTCTCTGGTATTCTCAGGATTTGGACTTAAGCCTCCTGCCTCTGGTTTTCAGTCTTATTCTTACAGTAGCCTCAAGACTTCTCCATTTATACAGCAGCAATGATAAAACATCTAGGTTAATGATGAAAAGTTTCTCCACAGTGAGGGACACCTAGAGAGGTACACAGAGTTACATGGAGAAGAGAAGAGGGAAGAGGGAGTTAGAGGTGACCAGGAGGAGCAGAGGGGGAATCAAACGGGGAGAGAGCAGGCTAGCCAGTAATCACTTCCCTATCTGCTCTCCAGAGTCTGGATCCCTCAGAGATGTTCACGGGGTTACACAGAGAGGAGAAGAGGGAGGAAGGAGACAGAGGTTGCCAGGAGGATAAAAGGGGGAATCAAAAGGATAGAGACAGATCCAGCCAGTAATCAGTTCCCTAAGTGTTCTCCACAGCCCAGAACCCACAAAAACGTTCACCAAGTTGGGTAGAGAAGAAAAGGGGGTGGGAGGTAGATAGAGGTGACCTGTGGAGAAAAAGGAGAGTCAAAAGCGGTAGAGAGCAATCAGGCTAGTGATCCACTCCCAAGTAAAAATGGGTACTGAAGGTTGGGTTCTTAAAGGTACAAAGTTGATAACAAATACCAAAAAAGCAAAGATTAAAAATCTTGAGTAGGGGTTAGATTCCCAAAAATACAATATTAAAAAAAATAAAATAAAACAAACAAACAAACAGAAAAAGTCACAGAGGTTATAATATATATATATGAAGTTTGCTTTAAAAATAGGGTCTGTCTTTTTTTTTTTTGCAAGGTAATTGTAGGTTATAAAAATGAAAATTAAAGGAGTAATGGGGACTTGAAAATAAAAAATAATTTTTAAAAATTTTTTTAAATTTAAAAATTGATAGTAGTAAAAATATATCTAAGACTTTCTCTGGAGCTGTTGTGGACAGTGTGGGGTCAGTTCATCTTCAGATAGTTCCTTGGTCCGGCTTGAACTTCTCAAGGTCTATAGGCCCCTTCCTAAGTAGTCGGTGCTAACTACAGGGTTTTAATCTATTGCACCTGTCACTTCCAAAGCGGTTCCCTCTGTTTATTTTAGCTTCTGTTTGCTGGTCTCTTCAGTGTCTAATTTCCGCCCTGCCACAGGGAGCGCAGTAGTGGTCACTTTTTTTATGCTCACTTGTCACTTGTGCTTTGGGGAGGGAGGAACACTGCGAACAAACATCACTGGCCTGTGCTCCCAGTGATTCCGCCACACTGGGTTTGCCCGCCTCCCGGCGTGTGTGCTTTCCCAGTCTACACTGCTCAGACTCTAGGTTGCTCTGCTGGGAACTGTCTGAGGCGGGCCCTGGTTTGCATGCACTTCCCAGGTCTAAGCCGCTCAGGTTCAGGTTCTCAGGTACTCCACAAAGGCGCAGACTTGGTTGGGCCTGCGTTTTGCACCCATCCCAGGTCCAAGCAGCTCAGGTGACCAGATGCTTGGCTCGCGGAGTCGTCCCCAGTTGAAGGCTGCAGTTTATCCCCTCCCCCGTTCCAGCCGCTCGGTTTTCTGGGTGTACAATGGGCGCGCCTTCTCAGGTGTGCCCTGTGTCTATTCTGGGGAGCTGGTCTCTGGCTGCGACCCTCCCGGGGGATGTCCACCGTCCAGAATCCCAAGAAGTCTTGGTTAGCAGAGAAGTCCGCTTGCAGTTTGGTATCGGATGCCTCTCTGGGGCCGATTGCCCCCTTCTGGCTCTGGCTGCCCTCACCTGCCTGCCTCCGGTGGGGGGTGGGCCGGTCCGCAGCCAGCTAGCTCTGCTCAGTCCTTTGTTCTGTGAGCGGGCCTGGCCATGTCTTAGGTTAGGGCTTTTCACGGGGATCGTGGGATAGGTATCCCACAGTCTGGGTTGCTATCTCAAGCTAGTTCCCTCAGATTGCCCTTGGGGCATTCAGCCCTGGTCCTTACCTTAAGGAATGCAGCCTGCTCCTCCCTGTCCCTCCCCCGCTTGCTAGTGGGGGATGCGAGCATCTGGGCTGCTGCTCCGCTGGGAGTTGCTGTTAGGCACATAATCTGTGGGGTTTAATTATTTATTTATTTTTCCTTCTGGTTATTTTGCCCTCTGAGATTCCAAGGCTCGCCACAGACCCGCTGGAGAGAGTGTTTCCTGGTGTTTGGAAACTTCTCTCGTTTTTAAGATTCCCTTCCCAGGACGGATCTCTGTCCCTACCGCTTTTGTCTCTCTTTTTATCTTTTATATTTTGTCCTTCCTCCTTTCAAAGACAATGGGCTGCCTTTCTGGGTGCCCGATGTCCTCTGCCAGCATTCAGAAGTTGTTCTGTGGAATTTGCTCAGTGTTCACATTTTCTTTCGATGAATTTGTGTGGGAAAAAGTGGTCTCCCCATCCTATTCCTATGCCATTTTAGGGCCGCCTCCCACACTCCTCCCTTTTAAAGGACACTTTCGAGAAGCCCCACACAATGCTTTGACTTATATACCCCTGGCAACAATTAGTCACATGGCTGTAGCAATTTCTTAGGAAGGCAAAGAAATGCAGTGTTTCAGTGAGGCACATTTTTGTCCCAAACAAAGTCAAGGTTCTATTACAAGGAGGAGAGGAGGAATTGTTGTGGGATCTGGCAAGCAACAGTCAGGGACACAGAGCCCAATATGGGAAAGTCCTGGAAAAGTTACTTTCAGCACTCTGCCAAATTCCCCCAATACTTTGTTCACAGAAGTATCAAACTTCTGTCTAAATTTGGGTTTCCCAACAGCAGATCCTAAAACAAAGAGATGGATACAAGTATGTGTTAGTCACTCAGTCATGTCTGACTCTGTAAGTACTAGTTAATTCAGGAGGGAGGTGATCCCACAAAGCACAGTGAAAGAGGGAGGTGTGTCAAACAAGGGCAGGAAGCCCATAAAGAAAATTACTATTAAGCTCATTGCTGAACCTACTGGATAGCTCAGGTAACTCTAGTCAGTGCTCTGTGGTGACCTAAATGGGAAGGAAAGCTTAAAAAAAGGGGATACATGTATACATATAGCTGACTCACTTTGCTGTGCTGCAGAAACTAACACAGCGTTGTAAAGCAACTATACTCCAGTTCAAATTCATTAAAAAAAAAAAAAAGATTATCACCGCTGTGGGAAACCAGGGTTCAGTCTCTCTGGAGAACTCCAGTAGAAAATGTAGGACATACTGAAAATTGATCCCAGCCAATCGTTCCAGTCATTGGCTGAGGGTTGCACCTGATCTTGTTAACTCACCGTACTTGTCACTTGTCTTGTCTTGCTCCTCGGCTTGAGTGGGCTCCTGGGGCCAGTGCATCCCTCAGGCAAAAAAACTGAAGATGCTTGCAGTTGGAAGGGAGTTAACATACGGAGGAATGGTGAGTGTCAAGGGGGTATAGGCAGGCCTCCTGACAGCTTCTCTTATAAACATATGAATATAAAATATTCATTTTCTCTTTTCCTCCCCTAATAAACACCTCAAAGTAAATGATCCTTTCCTAAGACGACTCTCAAATGGCAGGCAGCAAATATATTAGCTTAAATCAATAGAATGTGTTCTACCTGAATTCTGAAATATTTGAACCCAAATAAAGCCCTCCTTGATGAGCCTCCTGCTCTTAACTCCTTCAATACATATAATGCAAGTCATATAATTTAGCACACTCAAGAGCTGTTTGCTAATTTTAAATTGTATCTCCCCCAATAGAAGTTTGTAAATGCTGTGAGGGAGGAGCCTGTGCTATGTAAGTATAAATACCCCTAAGCACCGAAGACATTGTTCTTGAGCATTCAATAAATATCTGCTCAATTGGTTGACTAATTAACTGATTAGGAAGAAAAAGAGCCTAAATAAGGAGGATGCAAATTCCCCAGGAACTTCAGGTCCTATTCCCCCACTGTCTGTAGGGAACTTTGCTGAAGCAGACCTGTGTGCACCAGGGACTCCACATTTTCTAAATTAGACCTCTAGAGAATACCTAGTAAAGAAATAATACTGCCATCTCAAGCCCTTTAAAAATGGAGCTATGCTTTCATTCCTGTTAATCAACTAATATATCTTTATTGAATTAACTGCATACCAGGAAGAATGGGAAACAGAAATGGTCCCTGCCTTTAAGAAGCTTACCATCCAAACAGGACAATCTTTTTAGAAATTTTTTCTAATCATTACCATTCTGACTTTATGTACTGTAACTTTTTTTTTCCATTTGTTTATATTAGTTGGAGGCTAATTACTTTACAATATTGTAGTGGTTTTTGCCATACATTGATATGAATCAGCCATGGATTTACATGTGTTCCCCATCCTGGACCCCCTCCCACCTCCCTCCCCATCCCATCCCTCTGGGTCATCCTAGTGCACCAGCCCTGAGCACTTATCTCATGCATCAAATCTGGACTGGCGATCTGTTTCTGTACTGTAACTTTTAGATCTGTGCTGAACCTATTCTTTGCATCTGCATTTCTAGTTAAGATATAAGACTCCTCTGCATGCTATGTTATAGCCATATCCTTTCGTCATTAGATGCTTCCGTGGGTTCAGTGTGGTTTCTTTCCTATACCAACAGGTGATTCTCTATGAGGAAGAACTGGGAAATCATAATGAGAACACAGGAGATAAGCTCCATTTGGCCCAGGAGCAACTCGCCTTGGCTGGGGACAAAATCGTCTCCCTCGAAAGGAGCTTAAATCTCTACAGGGATAAATACCAGACTTCCCTGAGCAACATCGAGTTACTTCAGTGCCAAGTGAAGATGTTGGAGGGGGAGCTCAGCGAGATCGTCGGTCAGGTAGGACTTCAACCAGACCACTCGGACCAGGAACTCTTAGTGGTCCCAGTAGTGGTCCCACCCTCTCTGTCAGAAACCCAAACTTTCAACTAGTTGTCATGCCTTCCCTTGACTTCTGTGGCCCTCAGCTTTGAACTTCAAGCCTTCACATCTTTTGTAAGATTGCTTTCTTAGGAATGTTAATGCTCCCTAATTAACATAAGGAGAAGAAAAGAAAGCATGTTCAACTCTTTGGAACTGCATGGACTGTAGCCCACCAGGCTCCTCTGTCCATGGAATTCTCCAGGCAAGAACACTGGAGTGGGTAGCCATTCCCTTCCCCAGGGGATCTTCTCCACCTAGGGATTGAACCCAGCTCTCCCACATTGCAGACAGATTATTTACCGTATGAGTCACAAGGAAAGATAATATAAGGAACCACCACTTCGAATAAGGCAGAAAATAAATGACCAAATGAGCTTCCAAATCTTCCATGTTGCTATGGGGGCTCTTCTCAGTCACAAGACTCATGCAAATCATAGCTTCAGAATCAAATAGGAGGAGAAATCAGGAAACATAGCAAAGAAGATCCAAAGTGCCTGAACCTGTTTCTTTTTACTTTTAATTGGTTTTTAAAATTATACAACTAATACAGCAATATAGGCTTTCTAGACAGAATCATGGAGATTAAATGTAAAAGTTCACCTTTGCCCTTCTCCATCCCACTCTTCTCCCCCTAGGCAGTCACTCAAAATGTGCTGGCCATCTTCCCCAGCCTATTACTATACACTTACATGTATAAAATGTTAAGGTTTTCTTTTTACCTAAATGAGTCACTTTAAAAATGTGGTTCTGCACTTTGCTTTTTAAATGTATATCTTGATGATTTTTTCTTTTCTTTCTTGATTATTTCTTTTAGTTACTACCTTGTATTCTGTAGTATGACTGTACCCTGTGCTATCTACTGACCTGTTTGTCTACCACACACAGGGGCTAATTCCTGAAGTGGGATTTTGCTGGGTCAAAGGAAATGCTTATTTTTAATGTTTAAAGATAATTCTACATTGAATACTAAAAAAGCTTCTACCAGTTTACACTTTGACCAACAGAAATTCCCCCACACTCACAGGGCATGTTTTCAGTCTCTTTAAGTTGTGTTAAACTGATGGAT
Organism: Cervus elaphus; assembly: GCF_910594005.1. Lineage (NCBI taxonomy): Eukaryota > Metazoa > Chordata > Mammalia > Artiodactyla > Cervidae > Cervus > Cervus elaphus. The sequence continues at coordinate 39,498,953 of NC_057818.1, forward strand.
GGGGGAAAATAAAACAGATTTTATCATACAATTTTTATTTCCTTTAGTTCTAATCATTGTGGGTTGAGCTCCCCAGGAAGCAGACTCTGAGACAGACTGGCATGTCAGACATTTTTAGAGAAAAGGTCTTGGCATCAGCTCCTGTGAAGGGAAAGGAAGCAGGGTTGGGCAGAAGGAAACATTGAGCTGTCCCAGCAAATGCCTCAGTCAACCTCATGGCGAGCTTTGAGACTGTACAGACCTCTAGAGCAATTATAAACTGGGGAGACGGGAGCTGGCCTTTATACCGCCATGGTGATCAGTGATTGGATGTGAGTTGTCTTCCTAGGGAAAGACATGACCTTGGGCAAATGTTTTCTTCAACCCAGGCAATCCCCAAGAAGGGCTGACTGCTGAAGTGTCTTAGAGCAGCACCCCTACAGCTAGAGGGGTGCTAGAGCCAGCTTTCACTGCCGAAAGGGATCGGGGAGGCACGTCACAGTGCCCACCTCATGAACAAAGTATTGAGCCCTGTTCATAAGTGCATCGGTCCTGTGGATTTCTGTTTTACAAATTGCTTTTAAATCTTTAACCATTTTTTTTTATTGGGTTGTTAGCCTTTTTTGTGTTGACTTATAGGAGGTTCTTTGGAGAAGGAAATGACAACCCACTCCAGTATTCTTGCCTGGGAAATCTCATGGACAGAGGAGTCTGGCAGGCTACAGTCCATGGAGTCCAGAGTCAGACATGACTGAGCAACTAAACAGCAACAGCATAGATGGTTCTACACCTTCTATGATATAGATTTAGAAGGTTCTTCTACCTCTATATTATGGGTAATAATGCTTCATTATATAAGTTACAAATATTTTCTCCCAGTTTGTAATTTTTATTTTTTCTTGTTAATAGTATTTTTCAACATACAAAAGTTTTTAATTTTATGAAAGTAAATCTCTTAACCCTTCTTTAAATAGATCCTAGGTTTTATGTCTTATATAGGAAGGCCTTCACTACCCCCCAGATTGCAAAAGTTTATCTTATACTGTCTTTTAGCAGTTTTATAATTTTGTGGTTTTATGTTTTTTAGCTTTAGTACACCTGGAAAATACATGTATTTTATATATATATATATATATATATATATATATATATATATATTTCATTAATAAATAATGAGCTGCTGTTGCTATTTCATTGTCCAGTCATGTCCAACTCTTTGAGACCCCTTGAACTGTAGCCAGCCAGGCTCCTCTGTCCATGGGATTTCCCAGGCAAGAATACTGGAGTGGGTTGCCATTTCCTTCTCCAGGAGATCTTCCCCACCCAGGGATCAAACCTGAATCTCTTGTGTCTCCTGCATTGCAGGCAGACTCTTTACCACTGACCCACCTAAGACAGTGAAAGTGAAAGTTGCTCAGCCGTGTCTGACTGTTTGCAACTCCATGGACTATACAGTCCATGGAATTCTCCAGGCCAAAATACTGGAGTGGGTAACCTTTCCCTCCTCCAGGGGATCTTCCCAATCCAGGTATTGAACCCAAGTCTCCCACATTGCAGGCTGATTCTTTACCTGCTGAGCCACAAGGGAAGCCCAAGAATACTGGAGTGGGTAGCCTGTCCCTTCTCCAGCAGATCTTCCTGACCCAGGGCCAAGAAGCCCCATATAAATAATGAGAGATGGCTGTAATTTTATGTTTATCAAAATGGATCTTCAGTTGTCCCAGCTCCACTTATGAAACATCCCCGCCTTTTCCCATTGACTTGAAGTGCCAGCTCAAAATTCATACTAATCTCTTTCTGGATTCTCTGTTCTTTTGATCTACTTGCCAGTTCCTACACCAAGATCAGAGTTGTTTTTAATAGTAACTTTTAACTGATAGTGCGTTTTCACACCTCCTTTTAGGGCAGGTCCAACTTCACTGTTCTTTATGTTCAAATATTTCTTGGTCATTTTTGTATCTCTTGTCTTGGTGAAATTCATATTGTCTTACTTTCAAGCTTTATATTCATTTTGGGGAAATTATCATACCCTATGGAACATGACAGGCTTCCCCAGTGGCTCAGCAGTAAAGAATCCGCCTGCAATGCAGGAGACACAGGTTTGATCCCTGGGTTGGAAAGACCCCCGGGAGGAGAGCATGGAAACCCACTCCAGTATTCTTGCCTGGAGAATCTCATGGACAGAGGAGCCTGGTGGACTACAGTCCCTGAGGTCGCAAAGAGTCAGACACAACTGAAGTGACCTAGCACGCGCACACACATGGAACATGATATGTTTATACTTTTATTCAAGGCTTCTTGTGTGTCCTTTAGTAAGATTTTACACTTTTCCTTATAGATCTCACATATTTCTCGCTTAAGTTTATTCTTAGATGTATTACAGTTATTGTTTTATGAATGAGCTCTTTTGTACATTTAACTCTATTAATTATTATTGTTGTAGAGAAAAGCTCTTATCCTGCTATTTTTGAGCTCTGTTCCCAGATTTTTAGTTGACTATCTCAGGTTTTCCTAAATTGCTTTCCTTGTTGGCATTTATACAACTTATTTTCCATCTTACAACATTGACTAAGACCTCCAGAACAGTGTCGAATTGTAGCATCCTTGCCTTGCTCCTCATATTTTTAAATGTTTCTAATATTCCACTTTTAAGTATAATATCTGTTCTTGGATTCTTGTTAATATCCTTTTTGAAGTTAAAGATGTAACTGTCTCTACATAGCTTATCAAGAATTTTTACCAGGAATAGATACTGGATTTTATTGGATGTTTTTGTTAGCACCTATCAAAGTAATCATAGAGTTTTTTTCCTGTAATGAAGTGTAATAAATTAATAGATTTTCATTTACAGGACAATCATTACATTCCTGGAACCAATCCTCCTTGATATATGTTATTATTTTAATTAAATAATTTAATTTAATTTTAATCAAACTAATATATATCATAATAAGCTGTTAAATTATAATAAACTGCTATTATAAGTTTATTAGCATTTAGTTTTTATCTATTTTCAGAAGTGAGATTATTTTGATGACTTAAATTTATGTGTTCTCTTCTCATATTGGTGTCTGGATTATGCTACGCTAATGTAAATGAATTTGAAAATTTTTCATCTTTTCTTTAATTTCTTGAGCTAGTTATATGACAGAAAAAATGTACATTTCTTTAAGACTACAAATAAAGCCAACTTTTACTCACTAAGCAGTATACTCCACCTCTTCTGCATTCTTGGACTTTTCCTTTTGCTGCAATAATTCCTTGTTAATTCTTTCAGAAACAACAGTGAATGGTAAAAATTCTCAAAATTTCCATGTCTGAACAAGGTTTATTTTGCCATCATTCGTGAATACTATTTTGATTAGGTATACAGATTTACAACTAAGTCTTAGAAAACTATAGCTGTGTTGTATTATACCATGCAGTATTAAAGAGGAATTGTTAGTTTTCAACCTATTTCTCATTTTGTGTGAGTCACCTCTTTTATCTCTTTGAACTCTAGAGGTTTTTAGGCTCAGGATTTTTTAAAATTTATTTCTCATTAAGTCTCTCAACACTTAGCTGATCCTTTGAATCTGAAGATCTACATTTTTTTCAATTCCAGGAATTTTTCTTCTATTACTTTAAAATTAATTTCTATTTTTCATACTGTCAGTATTAAGATATTGTAATCTGTAGATATCATCTTTCTGTTTCTTAACTTTTTTATTGTTCCCCATTCCTTTTTCCACATAGACACTGAATTATTTATATACTCATGGGCAACTTTCATGCTCAGTGAACATGCACTATTTCTAACTTTGCCTGAAAAAGCCCAGTTAGAGAGATAGTTTAATGGAGAAAGGATCTACCATCCAAACTAGCACTTTTTGCTCTTTTTTGCTTCTCTGCATCAGTTCACCCCATTGTTAGTGCAGACCAGTGAACAGGTAGTAACCTTCATGCATGATTTCAGATAATCTAGAGAAAGACATTTAAAAATAAAAAATGCAGTTCTAGGAAAACAGGCATATTCATGTTGATGAGAGTGTCAATTGGTACAATTTCTTTGAAGGGTAATCATGCAACAGCTATCAAAGTTTTAAATAGACCCTGTTTAGATAAATTCCTATAATACATCTACGAATTCAATCTACACATAAACTAGAATAGCTACTCAAAGATTTATGTGCAAAAATATTCATTTCAGCTTCATTTTAGAAAAAAACTTGGAAACAGCATATATTCCCATCAATAGGAAACTAGATAAATATATTTAAAAGCAATTTAAAATAGCCAAGATAGAGGCACGTGTACCAACATGGATAAATTTCTAAGACATCTTGTTGAGAAAAAATTTGTTTCAAAAAGTGAAAATAATATCTGTATTCTACAATATTCATTTGTGTATATGTAAACACATAGATAAAGTTCTAGAAAGATATGCACAAGTTATCATCTCTGGAGAATGCAGTAAGTATGGGATTAGAGGTGGTGGTCAAAGAGAAATTTAGACTTGCCTGTAATATTACAGTGTTTTTCATTTTAGAGGTTTGGGGTGGGGCAGTTTGGTGTTTGCTCTTTTTTGTTTTTGTTTTTGTCTGGCTGTCAGGTCTTAGCTGCAGCATGCAGGCTCCTTGTTGCAGCACATGGATTTCTCTCTAGTTGTGGCATGCAGGCTTACTTGCCCCTTGGCGTGTGGGATCTTAGTTCTCCAACCAGAGGTTGACCCTTGAGTCCCCCGCATTGAAAAGCAGATTCTTACTGGACCACCAGGAAAGTCCCTACAGTGTTCTGTGAGGATTTTATCTATATTTGTGTTTATTGTGCAGTCTGAAATTAATTTTAAAAGAAGAATAAGATAGATCTACAAGTAGCAATATGGAAAATACCCTAAACAAATGTTTAGAATAATATGCAAAAGACTTTCACTTGGGTAGGGAAAGAGCAAGGGGTTACATACATATATATAAATGATATATAAATATGCATAAACTATCCCCAGAAGGATATACAAAAAAACTGGTAACATAGACCATCATGGAAAACGGGACCTGGATCACGGAGGGTCAAGATTTACTTTTCAGTATATTCTCTTGTGAACCATTTGAACTTTTTATTGTATGTGCTCTTTTTAATTTTTTTCTTTTGTTCTGGAAGATCTGATTCACATATATGAATCATATATGTGAACATGAACTTCTAGAATATAGGTCTAGAGATTGTTCATGCTCATGGCATTCTGAAATTGACTCCAAAATTGACTCAAAATCAACCTATCACTTTTAAATATCCCAGGAGCCTGAGAACAAGGGTGATCATTCAAAGGTGCGTATATACACTTCTCCCTGCATGATTCAAGAGCATCAGGAGACCCTGAAACGATTATCTGAAGTCTGGCAAAAGGTCTCTGAACAGGATGATCTAATACAGGAACTTCGAAATAAGCTAGCCTGCAGTAACGCTTTGGTAAGTGTCTCATTCTAGAACATTTTCCCAAGAGACCCAAAATAAAGTCTTGAGTAAAGGGAGGAGGGGAAAGAATCACCTAAAGTAATCTCTTTACCAGCACTCCTCACATGTCTTACATATAGTGCCCCTGCCTCTTGTTCATATTCTCCTTGGTGTGCATCCCCAACTCACACTAAGCCTGAGATTCTAAAGAGACTTAAAATCTCACTCAACAACCAAGGAGTCCATCAGCAAGGAAACAGTTAAAGAGATTAAGAGAAATGATTAAAGAGACATCCATATTATGGAATAATAATATGCCAAGGGAAAGGATTAAGTAGATCTGTAAGGGCTGCATAGAAGGATATTTGTGGTATATTATTGAGAAAAAAATTTCAGAATCCTGTGTAGAGTCCAATCCAGCTTTTATTTTTTAAAGTCTTTGATCATAATATAGAAGTATATATCAGCGACCCCCAACATTTTTGGCACCAGGGACCAGTTCCTGGAAGACAATTTTTTCACAGATGGGGGAGGTGGTGGAGATGCTTTCGGGATGATTCGAGTGCATTACATTTATTGTGCACTTTATTTCTACTACTATCACATCAGCTCCACCTCAGATCATCAGGCATTAGATCCTGAAAGTCGGGGACCCCTACTGTAAATTACCAATAGTGTTCCTCCTCCTTAGTAGAAGTGAGAAAGAAGAGAATAAGTGAATGGGAGAGTCTCACTTTTTCTTTCTTTTTTTTTAAGTATTTATTTATTTGGCTGTGCCAGGTCTTATTTGTGGTACTCTGGATTTTTAGTTGCATCATGCAATCTCTGAGTTATAGCATGTGGGATCTAGTTCCCTGACCAGGATCAAACCCAGGCCCCCTGCATGGGGAGCTCAGAATTTTAGCCACTGGACCACCAGGAAAGTCCCTCACTTCTTATTTTTGATAATTGGGTTCTATTTGAATTATTTTCAAGAAACAATAACTAAAGTTTCACTTTTTTTTTAAATTTTAAAAAACATACATATTCACTCAATCCATAAGAAGCTTCCTTCTTTACTTCTTGAACTTTGAATCCTATCTTCTGTATCTTCAGTACATCTTTCCATCACAGCCTCCAAAGACTCTTCTTCTGCCTCATAAACTGGACCACACAGAGAGGATCAAGAGGGGGTCCAAAGTGTGGCCATTGATGGACTCGAGAAAAACCGCTGTCTGTGCCTTAGTGAGCCTTGATATAAGACTGAAAACATAGTTCTTTCTCCCTAGTTTATATAATATGAATTACACAATGCTGTAGTAAACTTGGGCTGACAAAGGAACACCTTGCAAAAATAGCACTAGTAACAAGCCAGCTGCCTTGATGATCCAGTGTAACTGATTTCTGCTACACTGCAGGTTCTGGAGCGTGAAGAGGCTTTGATAAAATTACAAGCAGACTTTGCTTCCTATACAGCCACCCACCGACACCCCCCTAGCTCCTCAGAAGATTGTGAAGACATCAAAAAGGTGAGAGAAATTTGCCTATTTGTGCCTGATGGGATGGGCCGAGTTGGGTTTGATTCTGGGTTCTCCTTCTTGTTAAAATTTTTATACTACATTTTATATTTTATTCTATATTTGCCTCACTTTGTTCAGCCCTCCCGTAAGGATACTGTATATAATGTACCCAAGGAATGTGTCTGGCATGATTAGATTTTTGAAATTGAATTTTGGCATTGAACCTATCTCTTCATTCGTGTCCAACGGTATAGCTAAACAAGACAGAGACTCCTGTTGGCTTGCTAGATTCAAAAGAATCATCCAGCCTTCTGGTTTCTGGCTGAAATTGAAAAGCAACAAATTTAGGGAAGATTATTAATTCAAATTCACTCCCTTTTTAAAAACTCTTATGTTTTCAAAATTCAAAGCCATTTCAAAAGTTGATTCAAATAATGAAAAAGCATTTAAGCCATATAAAGAAATCAAATTGACCAACCAATACAACAGTGGAAACAAGGCGAGGGGCCCTTCTAGGGGATTTGAAGTCAGTCACGCCTGAATTTGAGATGTGAAATAAAGCCCAGCCACATGAGGCCATGCCGATGTTAAATACTGTAGTGGTAAAGAGAAGTGGCAGAGAGAGTCAACACACATTAGCTCTCCAAGGGATCCCCTGGTTGGGGAACAGAGATGCATCTTTTCCCAGGACTTTCTATTTCCACAGAGTCTGGATGAACTTTGGAATTTCTCCTTGTACATCTGTCAACATATATTTTAAAGGTCAGTCCCACGTTATTCACATCCTGACATATAGCAAGATCTCACACACTCCATGTTTGAGAAATGTCTTTATTCCTTGCCCACTTTTTAATGTTTCATAATGGAAAAAAAAAAACATAACATTACATTGACCACCTCAACCGTTTTTAAATGTGCAGTTAGTTGTGTTAAGTATATTCACATTATTGTGCAATAAATCTCTAGAACTTTCTCATCTTACTAAACTGAAACTCTGTATCTACTAAACACAAATAATTCTTTCACACTCCTTTTTTTTTAAAGGTAGAGATTTCTTCAAGAAACAGAATCCAGTTTCCCGTACCGTTTTATATACCCTACCCAAAGCCATTATGTAAATATTCTGTTAGGACTGGAACTACTCACATCTCACTTAGGGCCAGCCACCTCTCTTCCCTCAGTTGGCCCTACAGGGCCCACACCTAGGTCTTACGGTGACTGCCCTGCATTTCTGCAGCTGCTCCCCTCGGTCCTCATAGTGCAGCCCACCGTCACTGTCAACTCTGAAATCACATCAACTATCTCCCCAGCATCCCATCATGGCCAGACAACTAATTGTTCCTCCTTGGTCACCATCGCACTGAGGCTAACCTATCCAACTTATTTAAAATTGCAGCACACCTCACCTCCACCCCATACATCTCCATTCCCCTTTTGCTGACCTGTTTCTTCCATAGCACTTAGCAGCTCTTCATGTTTTCTGTAAGTCACTACTTGATGCTCTTTGTCTGCCTCACCCCACCAGAAGGTCAGCTCCCTGGGGTAAGAATTGGTGTCTGCGGTGTTTGCAGCACCCAGAAAAGTGCCTGACACACAGTAGTGCTTCATGAATGACACTTGAGTATGGCGAGAAGGAAGGGGGTGGCTTTTATGCACATTCCATTCTGTGTGAGCAGGTGAAGTCGGCCATATCCTTCTTTTTTTTCTTTTTACTCTTTATTTTTTAATTGAGATGTAATTACTTACAAGGAAAGTGTTAGTCACCCAGTTGGGTCCGGCTCTTTGTGACCCCACGGAGCCCACCAGGCTCCTCTGTCCATGGAACTCTCCAGGCAAGAATACTACAGTGGATTGCCATTTCCTTCTCCAAACATACCAAAAAACTCACCATTTAAAGTGTAAAATCAGTGGGTTTTAGTATATTCACAAAGTTGTGAAACATCACCACTAATTTCAGAACATTTTCGTCACTCCAGAAAGAGACCCATATCCATGAGCGATCACGGATCGCTCCCCATCCTCCCTCCCCCAACCCCCCGGCAACTGTTCTTCTAACTCTGTGTCCCTCCGGATTTGCCTGTCTGGGCCCTGGCCATTCTAGGGCGCATTCTCCCCGCAGGTCCTCACCCCGCCCCGCTCTTCTTCCGTCCGCCCAGATACTGAAGCACTTGCAGGAGCAGAAAGACAGCCAGTGCCTGCACGTGGAGGAGTACCAGAACCTCGTGAAGGATCTGCGCATGGAGCTGGAGTCCGTGTCAGAACAGAAGAAAAACATCATGAAGGGTAACCCGTGGGCCAGCGGCGGAGCGGGGTGAGGGGAGCCCCGGAAGGCGGAGCGGCCCTCTGAGCAAGAAACACTCTGTCTCCTCCCGCTGTAGACATGATGAAGCTAGAGCTGGACCTGCACGGGCTGCGGGAGGAGACATCTGCCCACGTGGAGAGGAAGGATAAGGAGGTCATCATCATACAGCGGCGGCTGCAGGAGCTGCAGACGCAGTTCACCGAGACACAAAAGCTGGGTTTGAAGAAAGACAAGGTAAAGCGAGGAGCTCCCTGACTGAAACCGCCAGATGGCAGGTGCGAGACAGGCCTGGCGGGAGCGGGCTCTGCGGCTCTGCCATCCTCAGTGTTGCTTGGAGAGCACCCACGCATGCGCAGTGAGATTGCGGCGCTTTAGACACCGGGAAGGACAAGGGAGGGCCCAGGGGATGGAGGGCGGGGGGACAGGGTGGGATTCTGAGCTCTTCCTTGAAATTTCTCGTGGCACACTCCAGTATTCTTACCTGGAGAATCCCATAGACTGAGGAGCCTGGCAGGCTACAGTCCAGAGGGTCTCAGAGTCGACATGACTGAGTGCCTAAATAAATATGCACTCTGGGCAACGCATATATATGGAATCTAGAAAGATGGTACTGATGAACCTATTTGCAGGGTAGCAGTAGAGACGCAAAGGAAAGATATACCCATTTGAATGCAGAGTTCCAAAGAATAGCAAGGAGAGAAAAGAAAGCCTTCCTCTGTGGTCAATGCAAAGAAATAGAGGGAAAAAATAGAATGTGAAAGACTAGAGATCTCTTCAAGAATACTAGTGATACCAAGGGAACATTTCATGCAAAGATGGGCACAATAAAGGACAGAAATGGTATGGACCTAACAGAAGCAGAAGATATTAAGAAGAGGTGGCAATAATACACAGAAGAACTGTACAAAAAAGATCTTCACGACCCAGATAATCATGATGGTGTGATCACTCACCTAGAGCTAGACATCCTGGAATCCGAAGTCAAGTGAGCCTTAGGAAGCATCACTACGAACAAAGCTAGTGGAGGTGATGGAACTCCAGCTGAGGTTATTTCAAAAATTAAAAGATAATGCTGTGAAAGTGCTGCACTGAATATACCAGCAAATTTGGAAAACTCAGCAGTGGCCACAGGCAGGACTGGAAAAGGTCAGTTTTCATTCCAATCTCAAAGAAAGGCAATGCCAAAGAATGTTCAAACTACCACACAATTGCACTCATCTCACATGCTAGCAAAGTAATGCTCAAAATTCTCCAAGCCAGGCTTCAACAGTTTGTGAACCATGAAATTCCAGATGTTTAAGCTGGATTTAGAAAAGGCAGAGGAACGAGAGATCAAATTGCCAACATCCATTGGATCATTGGAAAAGCAAGAGAGTTCTAGAAAAACATCTATTTCTGCTTTATGGACTACGCCAAAGTGTTTGACTGTGTGGATCACAACGAACTGTGAAAAATTCTTCAAGAGGTGGGAATACCAAACCACCTGACCTACCTCCTGAGAAATCTGTATGCAGGTCAAGAAGCAACAGTTAGAACTGGACATGGAACAACAGACTGGTTCCAAATAGGGAAAGGAGTACGTCAAGGCTTTATGTTGTCACTCTGATTATTTAACTTATATGCAGAATACATCATGCAAAATGCTGGGCTAGGTGAAGCACAAGCTGGAATCAAGATTACCAGGAGAAATATCAATAACCTAAGATACACAGATGACACCACCCTTATGCAGAAAGCTAAGAAGAACTTAAAGAGCCTTTTGATGAAAGTGAAAGAGGAAAGTGAAAAAGTTACTTAAAACTCAACATTCAGAAAACTAAGATCATGGCATCCAGTCCCATCACTTCATGGCAAATAGATGGGAAAACAATGGAAACAGTGAGAGACTTTATTTTGGGGGGCTCCAAAATCACTGCAGTTGGTGACTGCAGCCATGAACTTAAAAGATGCTTGCTCCTTGGAAGAAAAGCTATAACCAACCTTGACAGCATATTAAAAAGCAGAGAAATTACTTTGTCAACAAAGGTCCATCTAGTCAAAGCTCTGGTTTTTCCAGTAGTCATGTATGAATGCGGGAGTTGGACTATAAAGAAAGCTGAGTGCCGAAGAACTGATGCTTTTGAACTGTGGTGTTGGAGAAGACTCTTGAGAGTCCCTTGGACTGCACGAAGATCCAGCCAGTCCATGCTAAAGAAATTAGTCCTGAATATTCATTGGAAGGACTGATGCCGAAGCTGAAACTTGAATACTTTGGCCACCTGATGCAAAGAACTGACTCCTTGGAAAAGACCCTGATGCTGGGAAAGATTGAAGGCAGGAGAAGGGGATGACAGAGGATGAGATGGTTGGATGGCATCACCGACTCGATGGACATGAGTTTGAGCAAGCTCCAGGAGTTGGTGATGGACGGGGAAGCCTGGAGTGCTGCAATCCATGGGGTCGCAAAGTGTCGGACACAACTAAGCGACTGAACTGAACTGGTGGAGACACAGCCATAGAGAACAGACTCTTGGACACAGGATGGGAAGAAGAGGATGGGATGAATTGGGAGAGTAGCATGGAAACATATATACTACCATATGTAAAACAGATAGCCAGTGGGAATTTGCTGTAATGACTCAGAGAGCTCAAACCAGTGCTCTGTGACAACCTAGAGGGGTTAGATGGGGTGGGAGGTTGGAAGGAGGTTCAAGAAGGAGGGGACATATGTATATCGGTGGCTGAATCATATTGGTGTATGGCAGAAACCTACACAATATTGTAAAGCAATTATCCTTCAATCAAAAATAAATTAATTTTTTTAAATGGAGATGTTTGGAGGGATGACAGCAGGAAGTGAGGAATCTGGATAAACATCTTTGAGTCACTCATATGTTCATTCAACAGATATTTTTGAATTTCTATGATACACCAAGCAGTCTTCTAGGCATGAAGAATATAATAAAACATGTGCCATCCCTACTTTCCTGGAGCTTGTATTCTAGTCTATAGAGACAGACAACAAACAAATAACAAAACTTGCAATAAAATGTTAGGTACTAATGAATTCGTAAAACAACTTGGTGGCTGTTTTACCCAGGGTAGTCAGGGAAGGTCCTCCTTGATAAGGTGACATTTGGGCAGAAATTTGAATGAAGAAAGAGGGCCACCCAGGCTGAGATCTTGAAGAATATTCCAGGCAGAGGCAATAGCAAGGGCTGGCACCCTAAGGCGGGAGTGAGCTGAGAAGCAGAGCAAGTGTGGGGTGGCAAGAGGTAAAGTCAGACAGGTAGCCAAGTACCAGATCTTGAGCATCCCAGGAGGTCTTTGTAAGGACCAAGTGGAGGCTTTGAACAGATGCATAACAAGATCTGGCTCGCATTTGTAGAAACCCACCTCTGGGCTATTCTCTGTCAGAGAATAGCCCTAAGGGGAGGCAGGGAGCCCAGGTGGAGGCTACTGCAACATCCAGACAAAAGACGGTGGCTCAAGGTGATCTCTAGCTGACTTGGCCCTGCTGCTCCTCAGGCCTCCATCAGCATTAACACTTCACTTTCTTCAGCTCCTCCAGGAGAAAGACGAAATGCTGCACGAGCTAGAGAAGGAGCTGGCGCAGGTTCAGAACAATCTCGTGAAAAAGGAGATGGAGCTGGAGAAGCAGCAGTGCATGACAAACGAACTCGAAATCGCCATCCAGGAGGAGAGGCAGGACAAGTGCAAGGTCGAGTACGGGCACCTGCGAGCTGAGATCAAGAAGCTGAAGGACTGTCTCGAAGACGCCAAGCAGCAGCAGAGGCTGGCTGGTGAGGCCCCCGGGCAAGCACTGTCCCCGCTGCCTCCAACCCACTGGACCAGAGCAGTCCCCTCCCCTCTCCAGATGGCCACGTCCCTCTCCCTCTCCACTTTCTCACTCCGATTGCCTCGGGATCCCATCTCACCTCACAGCAGTTAGGACCGCCCTCTAAGCCCCTTCCTAACCCCAACCTTACCTTTCCTCTGAAGCGCCCACCACACAGCAGGTGCTCAGGCTGGGAAAGCAGACTGCTGCTCTCACATGCCCACGTTTTCTCGGCAGCCTCTCCTTTCCTCCACACCAGAGCGCAGAGCTCTGTACCCTGCTTCTTTGCACCACACTCCCCTCCACCTTCTCTGGGACCTTTATCACACCACTCACTTCTTCCTTCCCTGCTTTTTAACTCTCTCTCTCCTTTTTTGGCCTTCAGACACATGCACTTAGAGTGTGGGTTATGTTCTTGCCCCTCTGCTGAAAGTGCTTTCTCAGAAGTCACTAGTAACTTCCTGACTTGGATATGGGTTGTTTGGGGGTGGTAAAAAAATGTCCTGGAGTTATATGCTCATGGTCACACAATTTTGTGAGTTTACCAGAAACCACTGCACTATACAATTTAAAAGGATAAATGTTATGTGAGCAATGTATCAATTTTGGAAAAAAAAAAGTTCAAAGCTTGTGTCCTTCCTCGCCCTCTAACTCTGTGTATGTCCACGCCATTGGCCCTGACACCTCAGTGGTTGTTTCTTAGCTTTGGAGACACGACAGGTCCCTCGTTCTTCCACAGATCTGACCCTTTCTTCCACAGGTCTCACCTCATTTCCCTCCTGCCCTGACCCTGGTCACCCATCTCTAAGACCCCACCCTCCGCTGTCTCTCCTCTCCCTCTGCTGGTGAGCGCCTCCGCTCCTTGTGGCCACATTCCTCTGCAGGCAACTCCAATGCCTGGAGCCCCAGCCCTGACGTGGCACCTTGTCAGTCTTGCCTTTAGAGACTAGCTGCATCCACCTTCCTGACTAACCCAACGTTCCCAAAGCTGAACCTGCTCTCTTCCTTGTTAAAAAAAAAAAAAAAGTCCTCCTCCCTTCTTCTGGGTATATAATTATTTCCATAGTGACACCATCTTTCTTCCAGTATTCCAGGCGCCCCCCTGCAAAAAAAAAAAAAATACAAAAAACGGAGAGATGAGTGATATTTAATGTAGAAATGATAGGAAAAACGACAGGAAGTGGGGAGGTATTTGGTGTTGAGAAACTACAGTAAACAAATTATTTGAGTGCTTCTTCCTTCATACCCAGTGTAGACAAGGACGTGGGCTAAAAGGATATTATGAGAAATCTTTCTCCATTCTAAGACATTCTACTTTTCCTAAAACACTTTTTCCTTTATGGCAGGTCCCTGCTCAAGAACCCACTAAATCATGTCTAAATATTTCTCTCAGCCTTTCAACCTTCTTCAAAACGCGCCTCGAGTCCATGCACTTAACTGTCTCCCACCATTCCTTCTCACTTTCCAGTTAAACTGGTATCTTCCCATCCTCTTCAGACATGCCCGCCTCTTCCCTTCACTGTGCATTTCCTCTAACAATCCACCTCCACCCCCCACCAATAATTACCTTTCTCTTCCTTCTCCTAAGGCCCTGGCTCTACTTACCCACACTGATCTTGCTTCCTGAGTTCACGGTCAGTGTGAGTTTAACATTACTGTGTTCTCTACATCAGGTGAGCCAGGTACAGCTAAACTCCATGAGGTCAGGATTTGTCCCCAGTGACAGGGTGAGTCGCAAAACAGATACTGAGCAATTTCTACCCATTTATTTAACTTAAGAAGAAGTTCATGGCTAGTGGGTAGGTTGAAAACAGATAATTTAACCAAGCTCTTCAGGAGTGATAATGAAATAGAGAGAGAGGAGGACAGATTGGAAACTGAAGTAAGTCACAACATGAAGGAGCAGACTTTTTTAAACTGGCCTCATCTGAGAGTCCAATCTTCACACATACTCCTCTCACACGTGGACACACGCCAGGGGTCATCTCCTGTCTTCTGCAGCTCAGCAAGCAGCCGACTACAAAGAAGAGGCCTTTATGGCAAATGACAGCCTGGAGGACTGCCAGAGGAAGCTGCAAAGCTGTATTTGCCTGGAGAAGCAGCAGGCAGAGACCATCCAGGAGCTCCAGAGGGAGCTTCAGAAGCTGCAGAAGGATTCCTTGACGGCTGAGGAGGAGCTCGCCCCCAGCAGGTAACGCAGGTCCACCTCCAGACAGGGGCTCTGTCCCCCGTGAGCCAGTTGGGCACCATGGGCTGCTGCCCAAGAGGGCGGTAGCAAGCCTTGTTGCAGCCAGCCCACAGTCCACTGACACGGACCCTGAAGTCCAGCCACCTGTGTGTGTTTGTTTGTTTGTTTGTTGGCATTTTGCTTTAGGAAACGCATAGAGGAGCTGACATTAGAATTCTCTGAGGTCACGAGAAAGCTTGAAATTTCAGAGAAGGAAAAGAGGCAGCTTCAGAAGACACTGGCCGAGCAAGATGTAAAACTGAATGAACAGCTAGATCGTATAAACCACATTCAACACCAGGTACGGAGGGCAAGCAGGTGGCCAGCTCAAGCATTGGCTCTGTTTAAGACAAAATGCATAGCTCTTGGGAATTTCCCAGCAGTGCAGTGGTTACGACTCCCCTCTCTCGCTGCTGAGGGACTGGGTTTAATCCCTGGTCGGAAGCTAAAGATCCCACAAGCCCAGCGGCAAGGCCAAAAAAAATTGCATTGTTCTTTATTTGGGAAGATGATACCACCAATCCATTGCAAACTACTTGTCCAGAATTTGTGTTAGAATTGCCAAGCCAGCCAGTCAGCTCCAGTTCCCACAACCAATAAGCATTTTCAAGGGCTAAGCTTAAAAACAAAAGGACAATATTATTTCTTTTTCTAGGACTCAAAAGCTCTCCTTCTCATCAATTTAATTTTTTTTAACTTTGAATTATTCTTTTTGTATTTTTCTACAATTTTTTAAAAATTTCTTCAAAGAGGTTTTTATGTGGAAAGTCTTGGTAAATAAGTGAGATCTGTATCTATAAATAGAAAGTATATCTAATTGAACCAAAAAAAAATGTTGCTCAATCTGAGGGAATTTTTTGTTATACATGCTAAATAACCAAGGAGTTGTCCTCATATTTATTTCAGTCATCTCTGTGAACAGTTGCCTGGGTTGGGTTTCCACTCCCCCCCGCCCCCAAATATGGTGTCTAACACTGACCACTGACTTTCAGCCCAGCGTTTATTTTCTCAGAACAGGGAGCAAGCCTCCTCCAAAAGCAGTCTAGAAGAACAACTTCAGGAGGTAACCAGATTGCTGGAGGAGAAAAAGGAGCAACTGAAAAAGAGCAAAGATCAGCAGAAGTTAGTGGAGCAAGAGTTCGAGACATTCCGACTAGAAGGAAGAAGGAAAGAAAAGATGGTGAGGATAACCTGGGAAGACTCAGGGCTAAGAATCCCAGGGTTGGACCTGAGCCCTGCGTGGCCTGGTGTCATATAGAGGCTGAGGGTACTCAGACCTCAGGAGAGAAGGGCGGGAAGGTGAGAAAGACACGTTAAAGGGAGAGAGAAGGCCTGAGATACACCAGGCACAGCGCAGAGCTGTGCCTGAGGGCAGAGAAGGAGGGGCTTCTTCGGGTGTCTGAAGTAACGCCTCCATTCTGGGTGTTGTTCCTTAATCCGGGAGCAGTCCAAGGAGAATCTGAGAAAGATGGAGGAGGAGAATGATAACCTCAAATCACAGGTAAAGCAATATAGTATACAACTGGACACCTCGCTCTGCCAACAAAACAGCACCCAGCAAGTCAACGAGGAGCTGACTAATAAGGTGAGCACACAGAAACCCCAAAGGGGTGAGAAGTTTGAGCCCTGTGACTCTTGACCCTTAAGTTGGCACCCAGCTCTTCTGCATCACAGAAATGCCACCAACTGCCCAGTCCATAAGCATTCTGGGGTGCAGTGGAACCCAGTTTGTGGAATGCCACTAACTGCCCAGTCCATAAGCATTCTGAGGCTCCACTTCTCTCCTGAAGTGGGGTATGCCTCCATCACCCACCTGCTGGCTGAGAAGGATCTCTTCCAGTTGTGGAAGGTCTTACTATCTGGTGAAGCCTCAAACCATCTGTGCTTTGGCATCAAGTCTTCCAGAGTTACCTTTTAGACCAGAGTTGGGGGAACCCATTGTTTGGGGGCAATTTGCTAGGGAACACTTCCAAAAATAGTCCCAAAGCACAAAAAAATTAGGTGGAAGAGGCCTTGGTTCTATTTTGTTACATGAATTAAAGACAAAAAGGAATCAATGGCTTCTAATGTATGTGAGGCTCTGGGCTCACATTCAGTCATCACTGACTGTCTACTTAAGTCCTTGACATAGCTTCCCTCTGCTGGTTTACAGAGGAGAGAAAGGCTGAGGCTCAAACTCACTAATTAGTATGTGATGGGATGGAGCAGTGTTTGAACCTGGATCATCTGCCTGTCGCACCAAACCTCTTTTTTCTCTTCATCATGAATGGCAATACTCCACCTTTCCGGACCAGAAAAAAATACAGCATCTTTATTAGGTGGTCTCCTGAATTATAAATGAGAGACCAAGCAGCTCTGATTCCTTCATAATAAAAAAAAAAAATCACCTTAAAATACTATGACTACTCTGAGTGTAAGAATAGCACTACTCAGTAGAATTTTCTGTGATGACGGAAAAGTTCTATGTTAGAGTTACTTTATACTACATGCACTAGCCATATGTGGCTATTGAATGCTTGAAATATGGCTTAGTAGGACTGAGGAACTGAATTTATAAGCTTAGTATTCACCAATTTTACTTTCCTTTAAATTTCAATAGTCTTATGTGGCTAATGGCTGCCATCTTAAACAGCAGAGGTCTGAGGCACTGATGTTTCTGGAGTTTTGTCTCTCCTCTAGTGTGATCCAGACTTGAGGTCTGAATCATGCAAATCCCCAAGGAACTGCTCTCAATATAAGGAATACTGCCTAAATATTTAACATAGGCCTCTTATCACATTTGGACTGCTTAAGTGGCGCGATTGGTAAAGAACCTGCCTGCCAATGCAGGAGACATAAGAGACGCAGGTTCGATCCCTGGGTTGGGAAGATCCCCTGAAGGAGGGAACAGCAACCCACTCCAGTATTCTTGCCTGGAGAATCCCATGGACAGAGGAGCCTGGTGGGCTACAGTCCATGGTGTCGCAAAGAGTCAGACATGACTGAGGCGACTTAGTATACATGTTATCACATTTGCCAAAAGAAAGTTAGTTATGTAAATAGGCAACCTGCAGCACTAATTTCAGAATTCCTTTGATGGGAATCCAGAGGGGTCTGGGTGTGTGTAAGCACTTTCCGTTTTCTTAACACACACCCCACATAAAATATACCTTTTGAATCACTGGAAACAACCCTTAGAAAGAGGCTTAGTTTTGTGTTCTAAATCGCATTTCCTTTCATCAGTAGTCCATATTTCAATTTTAAACACACTCTGTCAGAACCACATGTTGAATTCATCCCTCATGTTGCCCAGTACAATATTTCATTCAGTCTAAACAAGTCATTTGCTATATTTAGTGAGCACCTATTTAGTGTGCCATGCCCTGAGCTCTGGGTAATGGGGACACAGTGATGAAAAAAGCACACACAGTCCTGCATTCGTGGTGCATTAGGTCTGATGGATTATGTCAGGAACTGAGGCATAACGCACACAGCTGAAATGCTGCATCATGTTTATGACCTAGAGCTGAATTCCAGGTAACCCTAATCCTAACTCTTAACCATGAGACAATCAGCTGTTAACAGAAACCATCCAGTTATGAAGGTAGGACTCATGCTTGGTTGGCATGCATCAAAGCTGTGAAGTCTGTGAAAGAGACTTTTCATGTGCTTGCCACATCAGGGCCCAGTGCTTCCAATATTCCTTGTTTTGGAGGGATGTGCTGACTATTAATAGAAAGGAAGTTTAGGGAGAGGAGTGCAAAAGACTTGGGAAAGCAGTTTTTCCTCTTACAAAGGTGAGGGGAAGTGAGCATTATCACAGACTGCTTAGCAAGCTGGTGCAGAGAGGAGAGAGACCGGTGCTTGTTTATCTTCTGTGAAAACAGAAAATGCCTCTATGGCCATGAACCCTGACAGTGATGTTCCCCTGCCCTAAAGATAACCTCTCAGAAGGAGACCATAGCGAGTCTGAAGATTCAGCTAGACAAGGCTGGGGAGAAAGAGAAGCACTACCTCCAGACCATGATCAGTAAGGACGTCTATGAGGAGTTATGCCGGAAGTCAGCCTGCTGCCAGGACGACCTCACACAAGCCCTGGAGAAGGTGGGCTACACCCTCTCATCTCCTAAGAGATGTGTGCTAAGTCACTTCAGTCATGTCTGACTCTGTGTGACTCTATGGACTGTAGCCTGCCAGGCTCCTCCATCCATGGGATTCTCTAGGCGAGAATACTGGAGTGGGTTGCCATGTCCTTCTCCAGGGGATCTTCCCAACCCAGGGATCGAACCCATGTCTCCTAAGTCTCCTGCATTGGCAGGCAGAGTCTTTACCAACAGCACCACCCATCCCAGGGCTGTTTAATATCTGAATTTCCCCAGTAGCATGAGAGGTGCAGGAGTCGATTTCCTACATGACCGGCTGTCACTAGGCCATCTGCAAGCCCTTGCATCGGCGGGGATGTCTGTCCAGAGAAGACTTGCTTCTTAGTGAGGCTTTGGGGAAGAAGGGGATAGAGGCCAAATTGAGCAGGTCTTTCTGCTCATGGGTGACCTGGGGCAAGGTTTTCCCAATTCCTGGGTTTTCAGGGAAATTCATGCCCTACCCCTGTGCTGATCACCCCTGGCTGATCAGTTCATAGAACTGGAAAGAGAGGAAATGGGAGAGCGAAAGGGGAGATGCAGAAGACTGACTGTTGTCACTTCTCACCCCTCTCTGGGACACTAAGCAAGGTGACCGGGTGTCTCTGCCACCCTGGGGAGAAGAGGGTGGGGGGCGTAGAACCCTTCCCCATTCAGGTCTCCGCAGAGAGGACCCAAGCACAATGACAGCCACTCTCCATCCCCCGCCCCACATCTTTGTCTTTATCAAAGCTCAATCATTCGACCTCAGAGACAAAGAATCTGCACCGGAGCCTGACACAGGCCCAAGACAGGAAACTTCAGCTGGAAGAAGAAATCATTGCCTATGAAGAGAGGATGAAAAAGCTGAATGGGGAGTTAAAAAAACTGCAGGGCTTCCAGCAGCAGAGCGAGCTAGAGGTGAGGAGCAGCCGAAGGCTCGGGCTGCTGTCCTGTCCAGGGGCCCAGGGTCACTTCTTTCACTCAGAGCTGTACACTTCGCCCTGAGCTACCCTTTGATTAACGGGCTCGCTCCCTTTTGCTGGGCTCGCTCCCTTTTGCTGGGCTCCCTCCCTTTTGCTGGGCTTCGCAGGTTTCTGGAAGGTGGCAACGAATCAGAGCAGGGTCGCCCTCTGCTGGCCGCCGGAAATAAAATACTCCCAGCAAATCTCCCAGAGAAAGGTCCCTCCCGCTTTATTGGGAGTACTCAGGAACTGGGTGGCAGGCCAGGGTCTCCCTCCTCACCATGCACTCCCGAGCAGGTGCAAGCCTTCGACAAAAAGCTGGAGGATATGAGCAACCAGGTGCTGCAGTGGCAGAAACAGCACCAGTGCGACCTCAAGATGCTGGCTGCTAAAGAGGAGCAGCTCAGGGCATTCCAGGAGGAAATGTGCGCCCTGAAAGAGAACCTCCTGGCGGACGAGAAGGAGGTGGGTGCCTCTTGACTTCTGATCACTTCCTCCACCAAGAACATCCACAGTCCACCCCCAAGAACATCCCAGGACCACAGATGGGGTGACAGACACCCTTGGGTGGGGCTGGGAGTGGGAGTGCCTGGGAGCAAGAAAAGGACATCTGCCCCATTCAGTACCAAAGCAGGGTCTGGGTGTTCAAGGCCCACAGCTGCTGTCTCAACCCGACCATCTTCCTGTGACTTTATTGATAGAGATATTGAGCAGAACCAAGGTCCCAATCCAGAAGAGAGAGTGTGCCATCTCCCTGTCAGGTACACCAGCAGCCCTCTGACTTACGTAATCACTGGTCCGTCCCCCTCCAGAGCGAGCCCCTTCTGACACCTCAGAATCGGCTGAGAGCTCGGTGGGCATGCCCATCTCTCTGAGCAATGAAGTCTGTAGCAGGAGGCCACCACATATCTCAGGGTGACTACTGGCCTTTGCTCAGATTAGGGGGGAGGAAACATCTCTTCCTACCCGATATTTTTGCTTCCATCTGTTTTTTAAAAGGTTTAATATACTGCTTTTTTAGAATAAGTCACTTTGCTACCCTGAAAATCATTATTGTAAAGGAACAAGCCTACTCTGTCTCTAGCATAAGTGGTATCTGCTCAGAGAAATCACCTTTGTGACAGGGCACTGCTGGAAGAGAAGTCCTGCTGCATTAGTTCCAACTCCAGCCTCGGGGTTGGATGGCAGAGTCAACGTCTCCTCTCCCAGGAAGAGAGGAGGCCTGATTTGGGAGTCGGGAGGTGATAGGCCTGCGCTCCCTCCCCTTACTATCTCATTTACTTCTTGTGCCAAAGCCCTGCCTGCCCCAGCGGTCTGCACCCAAAGACAACTGCAGGATGCACCGAGAGAATGATCAGATTATGTCCAACATGGAGCAATGGGCAAAAGAGCAGAAGTAAGTGAGGGAAAAAACAGTAAGGCAGGGTTCTAAGGGCTGGAATCACACATGTGCTAAAGAATAGTGTTACACACACACACAGAGCCCTCCTAGGAGGCTGATCCAGTCTCAGCCTAGCCCAAAGGTTAGGAATAAGATGAAGGGGCCTCAACCTTTCAGGCAGGTTCAGAAAGCCCATCCACCCAGAAATGGAGCAGTTCCCTGACAGAAGGGATACTTCCTCTTACCAGCCTGGCAACGGACTTTACTGCCTTTCATTGCCTGGATCCCTTGAACGCCCTTGGGACCACAGTGGTTTTCCATTGAAGTATAGCGAGTCCTCTTCATTGCCAGTTGCAAGGAAGGCTTTAGCTCTGGGGGCTGAGGAACGAGTGGGGAGCGGGGGTCTAGGCCCAGCAGAAGCCTTGACAGGAACACCCAATGTCCTTTTCAGCCAACTTGCACTCTTGCTCACAGGGATCTAGGAAACTCTTTCTCTTCTGTGAATTTTATTGTAGGATTGCCAATGAGAAACTAGGAAACAAGCTCCGGGAACAGGTCAAATATATCGCCAAGCTGACTGGTGAAAAGGAGTAAGTCATCCCATGCCTCCCTGGCTGCAGTTTGGCCCTAAGGAGAAGACTCAGCCAGGAACCAGGGATTCCTCCATGTGTGCAGAAGGACCCTGGGTCCTGAATCTGTGTGTGTGACCTCTTGACACACCACTTGACCTCTTTGGGCCTCAGTCCCCCCACCAACCACTAAAAAGAGGTTTAATAGTCTCTTTGTTCATCTCTGTCACCTTCCACAGTTCTCAGAGGCCAGAATGCTGAGAAGGAAACAGGAACTGAAAAGCAGACTGTACTAGTTAGGGTGGTGGCTAAGCTGTGGTAACAGAGAACTCTCCAAGTGAAGGACATAGAACATAGAAGGGACTTCTCTATGAGGGGAGCAGTCCTCCCCTCATAAAAGGGACACCGTCTTTTAATCTTCATAACAAGAGCTCAACTAATATTTGTTGCTTCCATATATGAGGCACTGTTCTAAGTGCTTTACATGTGTTCATTTATTTAATCTTTATAAGACCTCACACGTGCAGTGCACTTATAATCCACATTTATAGATCTAGAAAGGGAGGAACTCAGGCTACATACCTATCCCATGGTCTCATGACCTGTAAAGCAGCAGAGTCAGAATCTCAACATGGGAGGCCTGAATCCAAAGACCCTGTCACCCACTGCCCTCAACACTGGTTTTGGAGAAATGAGGCTGTTAGTATTAGCAGTTGCCATTTATTGAGCCACAGGGTTATGCTCAGTTACCTTTCCCCTCACCTACATGAAGCTGCCATTGCATCCATAAAGTGGGAACAAGTAATTTGCCCAAGCTCTCAACAGAGCCAGGATCCCCTATGCTCTCAACCTTTCAGCTGAGGGAGGCGAGAGAACTTGGGCTTTGGCATCAGAACTGAGTGCAGATGTTTCCAAGGCGTGGCCATGAGAAACTGAGACACACAGCCCAAGTCCTTCTGGCTCTTCTGGCTCTATGAGTCAAATTTCTATTATTTATCAAACTGGATTTTTATATGAGCCCCAGAAGGCAGATCAGGCTGAATTGTCCCCACCTAACAGTTGAGAAAGCCAGCCCAGAGCTGACATGACACCGTGGGTCAGGAGTGCTGACCTGACACAGGAGTGTCAGGACCCACACATGACACTGTGGGTCCACCCCAACCCCAGACCTGGCCTTCTTCCAGGGGGTGCACATAGGCCTCCATTTCCACAGAAGGCATGAGAGCCTAGCTCTGGAAGGAACTGGGTGTCCACAGGGCCGAAGCAGACCAGACACCCACCTGTCCTTCCCTCTCCTTCCCCAGCCACCTCCACAATGTGATGGTCCATCTGCAAAAGGAAAACAAGAAGCTAAAGCATGAAATAGAGGAGAAGAAGCTGAAAGCTGGGCCCTCGAGGGTGTATGCTAAAGCCCTATGCCAAAGCAAAACAGAACCCACAATCAGGGGAAAAGTGTATGGTACCTTGGGCTGGAGGGGGATAACCCAGGATGTGAGCCAAAGAATGGACATCACCAAGTTTGTCGGGATACCCAACTGCTCAGGTATGTCCATCACGGCTTCTGCTACTTACTATGATGTTATCTTAGTCCAATGAGTACCCCCCCCCCCAAAAAAAGCATGATATTTTTCAAGAGATCACTAGATTAGAAATTCAAAGAGGTGGGTGGGAAATGATCTTTTGCTTAGTTACTCTGGACCAGTGGAGAAGGAAATGGCAGCCCACTCCAGTATTCTTGCCCAAAGAATCCCATGGACAGAGGAGCCTGGCAGGCTACAGTCCACAGGGTCGCACAGAGTCAGGCATGACTGAAGCGACTTAGCACACACTCTGAACCAGAGATCACTGTTTTCTCCTCTGTAAAGGGGGGAGGCAAATGAATTAAGGCTCATTTTGATCTAAGATGCTTTGATGATGACCCAGGTGCCTCCTATCTCAGACCTATCCCTTCCCCAGACCCAGTCTTTTTTGGGGAGTGTGGAGACAAGAGGGGGACAGACAGAATAGGCATCTTTCTCCTGTAATGTATTCTGGAAACCTCCCAAGAAGCCCTGGTGTCCCCTGCACAGCCTGGGTCCCAGGCTACCTCTTTTGCCACCTCTAGACTCCATGGTTCCCCCCCTCCCAGGGAAGAAGTCACATGCAACAGAGCTGCCCCACCACAGGACTAGTCCTTAAGGAATCACCTCATTAATTTCTTCTCAAATTAAGACTGTCATTTCTTCCCTGTTCCCTCAGGTTCCTCATTTTGCTAGAATCAGCGCCTTGCCCTGAGCATCATTTCCACGCATGTTTTTCAGAGGACAGTGAGTTCCCATCCCTCTCTCTTGACTTGAACCAGCTCTAATGGGAATATGTCAAGGTCCCAGGCTATTCTGCAAGATGCTAACCTTTTACTGAGTTTTGTCCACTTCCTGCTGTGGAGTGAGCCTTGGAACCATACTATACCCTCTCCGGGCCCAAATTCTAAAATAAAGACATGAACACAGACATCTCTGTGAGCTCTCGGTGTCTTGCAGACACTTGTGCCCACTCAAGTCCCCAGCAATGTGGTCATCCCCATTTTCTCTGCATTCTAAAAAAACAAGAGCTCTCTTTCACATATGTAGTGAAAGTCAGTCATGTCTGACTTTTTGTGACCCCATTGACTGTAGCCTTCCAGGTTCTTCTGTCCATGGAATTTGCCAGGCCAGAATACTGGAGTGGGTAGCCATTCCCTTCTCCAGGGGATCTTCCCAACCCAAGGATCGAACCGGGATCTCCTGCATTGCAAGCAGGTTCTTTACCGGCTGAGTTATGTATGTAGGGGGACTGTAATTCCCAAAGCAAGCTTCTGGATTGTCTGGATTAGTTTTTAAACAAGAGATAATTCACTCCTTTTTTATTCCTTTCATCTCTGGAATTTAAGAAGAAAAAAACAATACTTAGAAACTGCAAAAAGAAAAGTAATCCTGAGATCCAAAAGAGAGGGAGAGAAATAAGTTATGCACTTTTCAAATGGAGGAGGGAGAAATAGCCATCTACTTTCTCAATGGCCACCATATTCCTTTTAACAATTTTGCTTTTTTCCCCAGCCAGCTCAGTACAAGTAAAATTCCAATTATAACAAACTCCAAGGACAGCTAACCTATTTTATTGTGGTTGGATTTTGTTCAACTGAGTACATGTCTGGAATTTATATTTCTAGTTTATAGAAAATTGAGAGAAATATTAATATGAAAGTGAAAGTCACTCAGTCATGTCCGACTCTTTGTGACCCTATGGACTGTATGTAGCCCACCAGGCTTCTCTGTCCATGGAATTCTCCAGGTCAGAATATTGGATTGAGTTGCCATTCCC
Source organism: Cervus elaphus (assembly GCF_910594005.1). NCBI lineage: Eukaryota > Metazoa > Chordata > Mammalia > Artiodactyla > Cervidae > Cervus > Cervus elaphus. The sequence goes on from NC_057818.1 coordinate 39,524,561, forward strand.
TTCTCCAGGGGATCTTTCCAACCCACGTCTCAAACCCAGATCTCCCATATTGCAGGCAGATTCTTTACCGTCTTGAGCCACCAGGAAAGCCCAAGAATACTGGAGTGGGTAGCCTCTCCTTTCTCCAGGGAATCTTCCCAACCAAGGGATCAAAAATAGAAAATTGAGAGAAATAATAATAGCCAAAGGTAAAGTAAGAGAAAGAAATCAAAGAGCTTGCATTTCTGGATGAGGGGAGAGGAAAAATGAAGGAAGAAACCCACTGCTGCTGCTGCTAAGTCACTTCAGTTGTGTCCAACTCTGTGCAACCCCATAGACAGCAGCCCACCAGGCTCCCCTGTCCCTGGGATTCTCCAGGCAAGAACACTGGAGTGGGTTGCCATTTCCTTCTCCAATGCATGAAAGTGAAAAGTGAAAGTGAAAGTCGCCCAGTCGTGTCCGACTCTTAGCAACCCCATGGACTGCAGCCTACCAGGCTCCTCTGTCCATGGGATTTTCCAGGCAAGAGTACTGGAGTGGGTTGCCATTGCCTTCTCCGAGAAACCCACTAGTTGGTAGCAATTCTTAAAAGCTTTTTATAATTTTATTATTTGGCTGTGCTGGGTCTCCGTTGCTGGGAGCTGGGTCTCTGTTGCTGGGCACGAGCTTTCTCTAGTTGCAGCAAGCAGAGGCTACGCTTCGTTCCAGAGCACAGGCTCTAGAGTGATGGCTCAGTTGCCCTGTGGCATGTGGACTCTTCCCAGAGCAGAGATTGAAACTACCCCCTGCACTAGCAGGCAGGTTCTTAACCACTGAACAACCAGGGAAGTCCAGCAATTCTTTAATATCTCACCTTCCTCCCCAGCTCAACTAAAGCCAAGAAAATGCTCTGCTGTTAGGATGCCCCTGCTATGACCCAGGAAGGGCAAATAATGGAAATGCAGTGTGAGGCAGGAGTGATGGGCTCGTCTGGTGGTGACCCAAAGGATCAGATACACAAACCATCACCTCTGCACACTGCAGAGGCTGCCTAACATGAGAAAAGACTCGTGATTCCAGTGAAGGGATCACCTTTTACATGAAAATCCGTAAGCAACATCTTAACGCTATTTTCCATCGATACATAATACTATCATAAAGTTAGAAACTTCTGCCATTTTAAGCAATAGGGTAGC